>NC_036639.1:7230366-7240366 GCF_002806865.2 Cucurbita pepo subsp. pepo | reverse complement strand
TCACATTACGCACTAGTTTCATCACTACTATTCTTTATCACAAGATGCACCAGCGGGGTATAAAACCCGGGTCTGTACCGTGGCAGGGTACTATTCTACCACTAGACCACTGGTGCTCCAATAAGTATGCACATCCATAACATTTTCATATTTTAGTCATGCAGTTGTTCCGAAGTACTTTCACCTTTAGATTTTAGAAAAAGAAGAAAGCTCAATAGTGCTATTCGTGTCATCTATGCACATTATAGATGATGTTATGACTAACCCAAGTTGTCACATTACGCACTAGTTTCATCACTGTTATTCTTCATCACAAGATGCCCCAGCCGAGAATCTAACCCGGGTTTGTACCGTGGCAGGGTACTATTCTACCACTGGTGCTTCAATAAGTATGCATATCCATAACGTTCTAGTATTTTAGTCATGTAGTTGTTCCGAAGTGCTTTCACCTCTCGATTTTAGAAAAAAAAATGAAAGCTATTCGTGTCATCTATGGACATTATACATATGATATTGTGACTAACCCAAGTTGTCACATTCATTACGACGAACTAGTTTAATCTTTCTTTGCTATTCTTCGTCACCAGATGCACCAGCCGAGAGTATCGAACCAGGTCTGTACCGTGGCACGGTACTATTCTACCAGGTCTGCACATTATAAATGATATTGTGACCAACCCAAGTTGTCACATTACGCACTAGTTTCATCATTGCTATTCGTCGTCACAAGATACACTATTCGGGAATCGATCCCGTGTGTTTATCGTGGCAGGGTACTATTCTTCCACTAGACCACTGGTACTTCAATAAGTATGCATATCCATTACATTCTTGTATTTTAGTCAAGCAGTTGTTTCGAAGTGCTTTCTCCAATTGATTTTAGAAAAAGAAGAAAGCTCGGTAGTGTTATTTATGTCTTCTTATGCACATTATAGATGATATTGTGACTAACCCAAGTGTCACATTACGCACTAGTTTCATCATTGCTATTATTCATCACAAGATGCACCAGCCGAGAATTGAACCCAGGTCTGTACCGTGGCAAGGTACTATTCTACCACTAGACCACTAGTGATTCAATAGGTATGCATATCCATAACGTTCTTGTACTTTAGTTATGCAGTTGTTCCGAAGTGCTTTCATCTCTCGATTTTAGAAATTTAGAGTCGTTAAAGTTGGGATCAGAGCTCTAGGTTTTAGATTCTGTAGACTAGCCTACAATGTAGGTTTGGCACCCTCCATGGTCCCAACATCGATGTGCCGTCACCGTCAGGTACGCCTTGCATAAGATAAGAAAAGAGAAACGTCTTAAAACTCGTATGCATTTTTATGTTAACATTACTGAAATGGTTGTGATATTTCACGTATTTATTTAAGAGTATGATGTGACGTGTTGCATGCTGAGTAATTTTGTTGAGAGTATGATATGATGTATAGCATGATGAATGTTTACTTCTGTGGCGTTACGATGTATTGTATAGTGTGTATATTGTTATTTATATATGCATAGTACGAGGAAGAGGAAGGGGAAGAAGAAGATGAGGATGGGGGCGACCCCGTCGTAGAGAAATAGGACGAGGTGTGGCAGTAGAGGGCCTACCTTAAGAAAGATCAGAGACTGGGTCAGTAACAGTTACGCCGCCCCCAGTCTTACCACCAGTTGAGCTACCTCCTCTAGCTTCACTACAAGCTGAGCCTCCACCACAAGTAGAACCTCCACTCCAGCCTGCCCTACCACTCCAAGCCACACCTAAAGTTGCACCACCAGCGGCCGGAATAGATGCTAATACTAAGTTAATGTGTGATTCCATCCGGGCTCTAATTCAAACTTTGGTAACCACTCAGCAAGTCAATCTACAACAGGCCCAGGAACAGGCCCAAGCACAGGCGCTGGCACTGGCACAGGCACAGGCACAGGCCAATGCTCTGGCCAACGCCCCAGTAAATCCTCTACAATATGTTAGATGTTCAAACTGGATAAGGGATTTCAAGAGATATGCCCATCGACCATTCACTGGTTCTTAGTAGACCCCATAGAAGCTTAAATGTGGATTGCAGCGATAGAAACCACCTTTGAGACTATAGAGTGCCTTGAGAACCAAAAGGTCGCCTGTGCAACATTCGTCCTACAAAAGGACGTAGAGATATGGTGGAGAGATAACAAAACTCTTCTTAACCCAGAAGGGGGACCTATGAACTGGGAACGGTTTAAGGAGGCCTTCCTTAAAGAATATTATCCTAAGGTAGAGCGACTTAAAAGACAGTAGGAGTTTGCGCTCCTAGTACAGGGCGGACTCACAGTGGAGAGGTACAACTGAGAGTTTAAGAGACTCAAGAGATTTGCGCCGTGCATGGTGGACACTGAGGAAAAGATGACAGAGAAGTTTGTATTGGGTCTTGAACCAAGAATTCGCCGCATGCTGGAGGCTTTCAACCCAAAGACCTATGAGGAAGCCTTGAGAACTGCCAAGGCTTTGCAGAAACCAAAGGATGAGAAACGACGTGAGGAGCCAGTAGCGATTGGGCAGAAGCGTCCACATGAATTAAGAGGCTCTAACCGTCCGCCACTGGCACTTAGACACCGTTCCAATAACATACCCGCTCCTAGATGGAATGAGTGACACCCTCCTCGACGTACCGACAGGAACCCCAGGAATCAAGATGGGGCCAGAGGAAGGAGAGAGGAAGGGTGCACTATCTGTGGAAGACTACACGGTGGGAGGTGCTTGGCTGGCAACTGACCGTGTTATCAATGTGAACTGCACGGCCGGAAACACTGAAGCACAAGCAAACTCGCCTAGAGTAGTTGAGCAAACGGAACGACCAGCACCACCGCGATCTCAACCTCGGGCCTACGCGTCAACGAGTAAGGACCTCGGGAGGTCCGACGCCGTGGTGACAGGTACACTATCCATTTTAGGTCATTTCGCTTTTACCTTATTTGATTCTAGTTCCACGCATTTCTTTATTCTATGCCTTTTGTTGTACAAGCAGGGTTCGAATTAGAACCCTTATTGCATGATATGTCGGTAGCACCCCTGCGGGAGTAGACTTAGTATCTAGGGATAGAGTAAAGGATGACCAAGTAATCATAGGGAACCAAACTTTGAGCGTTGACCTGATGGTAGTAAACATGACGGATTTCGACGTCATACTAGGCATGGATTGGCTAGCTGAAAACCAAGCTAGTATAAACTGTCATAAAAAGGAAGTAAAATTTTCACCATCGACAGGACCTACCTTTAAATTTAAAGGCACAAGTACCGGGATCACCCCCAAGGTAGTCTCGATGATCAAAGCAAAGAGGTGAGTCCAACAAGGCGGATGGGCTATCTTAGTATGTGTTGTAGACATAAGAGGAAAGAAAAAGACCCTAGAAAATGTGCCAATAGCAAACGAGTTCCTGGATGTATTTCGGGATGACTTACCTGGAATACCCCCTTCCAGGAACTGGGCCTATTTCTAAAGCACCTTATCGCATGGCGCCAGCAGAGTTGAAGGAACTCAAGGTGCAATTGCAAGACCTACTAGATAAAGGATTCATTCGACCTAGCGTGTCCCCCTGGGGTTCGCCAGTGTTGTTTGTTAAGAAGAAAGATGGATCGATGCGTCTATGCATCGCTTACAGAGAGCTAAATAAGAGAACAATAAAGAACAAATATCCTCTACCTAGAATAGAACACTTGTTTGATCAACTTAGAGAGACAACTGTATTCTCCAAGATAGACCTTCGGTCCGGTTACCACCAAATTAGGATCAATGAAAAAGACGTACCAAAAACATCGTTTAGGACAAGGTATGGTCACTACGAGTTCGTAGTGATGTCAAGCTGTGTTTATGGAGTTAATGAACCGGGTATTCAAGGAATGTCTAGACATGTTCGTGATCGTGTTCATTGACGACATCCTAATATACTCGAAAACAGACCTAGAACCCGAGGAACACCTCCGAAAAGTCCTAACCACTCTAAAAGAACACAAGTTTTACGTCCAAATGTGAATTTTGGTTATGACAAGTCGCTTTTCTAGGACACGTGGTATCAAAGGACGGAATAACTGTAGATCCCACTAAGGTCGAAGCGGTCACAAAGTGGGAACGCCCAACTACGGTAACAGAAGTAAGGAGTTTCCTAGGATTGCCAGGATACTATCGAAGGTTCGTGCAGAACTTCGCTAGAATAGCCTCGCCTTTAACAAAGTTAACAAAAAAAGGGGTACCATTTAGATGGAATGATGCTTGTGAGGCAAGCTTCCATAACTTAAAAGAGAGATTGGTAACTGCCCCGGTACTCTCAGTACCCGATAGCTCAGAAGGGTATGTGATTTATAGTGATGCCTCCATGAAAGGACTCCGATGTGTATTAATGCAACACGGCAAGGTTGTTGCATACGCCTCTCGTCAACTTAAGGAATACGAAAAGAACTACCCTACCCACAACCTAGAGTTGGCCGCGGTAGTGTTCGCGCTGAAAATCTGGTGACATTACCTGTATGGAGAGAAAACTCAAATTTTTACCGACCACAAAAGTTTAAAATACTTCTTCACCTAGAAAGAGTTAAACATGAGGCAAAGAAGGTGGTTAGAGTTGGTGAAGAATTATGATGTAGATATCCAGTACCACCCTGGAAAAGCAAACGTGGTCGCGGATGCTTTGAGTAGAAAAACGGTCCACTCATCGGCCCTCATTACGAGGGAAGTAAGAGTACAAAGAGAATTCGAGCGAGCCAACATAGCTGTAGCGACCGAAAGTCATTGCACAGCTGGCCCGACTCACAGTACAACCTACGCTTAGGTAGAGAATTATTACCTCCCAACGAGAGGATCCTAACCTACAGAAAGTCCTAGGACAACTAGACGAAAGTCCAATAGAAGGATTTTTGAGGTCCTCAGATGAAGGACTATTGTGTCAGGGACATCTATGTGTTCCGGCAATAGAGGATCTAAGGAAAGAGATACTAACGAAAGCCCACAACTCGTCATTCGCCATGCATCCAGGAGGTACTAAAATGTACCAAGATTTAAAACATCACTTTTGGTGGAAGAGCATGAAGAAGGATGTGGTCGAATTTGTGAGCAAGTGCTTAGTTTGTCAACAAGTGAAAGCTCCTAGACAAAAGGCGGCGGGGTTGTTGCAGCCCCTAAGCATACCGGAGTGGAAATGGGAAAACATAGCGATGGAATTCATAGTAGGATTACCCAAAACGTCCAAAGGCTATACAGTGATCTGGGTAGTTGTCGATAGGTTGACCAAGTCGGCACACTTCCTACCTGGGAAAGTTACATATATAGTGGACAATTGGGCACAACTGTATGTGAAAGAAATAGTAAGACTACATGGAGTTCCAGTGTCTATAGTGTCGGATCGGGATCCACGCTTTACGTAAGTGTTTTGGCGCAGACTTCAAAAACTACAGGGTACCCGTCTCGACTTTAGTACCACCTTTCACCCCCAAACAGATGGACAAACGGAGCGTTTAAACCAAATTCTAGAGAACATACTACGCGCTTGCGTGCTAGATTTTAAGGGAAGTTGGGATTCCAAACTCCACCTTATGGAATTCTCGTATAATAACAGCTTCCAAGAAACTATTGGAATGGCACCATTTGAGGCCCTGTACGGGAAACGGTGTAGGTCCTCACTATGTTGAGACGAAGTAGGAGAGAGAGAGTTAGTAGGACCCGAGCTAGTTCGACTCACCAATGAGGTGGTCCAGAAAATTTGAGCAAGGATGCGCCGCTCAAAGTAGATAGAAAAGCTACGCCGATGTAAGGCGTAAAAGCTTGAAGTTTGAGATAGGAGACCCAGTATTCCTTAAGGTGGCATCTATGAAAGGTGTCTTGAGATTCGGACGTAAGGGCAAGTTAAGTCCTAAATTCATTGGACCATTCGAGATCCTAGAGTGAGTTGGTCCAATAGCGTATAAGTTAGCCCTACCTCCAGCCCTCTCAGGAGTACATGATGTATTTCACGTGTCGATGCTGAGGAAGTACATTACGGACCCTATCCACATAATAAACTATGAACCACTCCAACTCAATGAAGATCTGAGCTACAAGGAAAAACCAGTAAAAATCTTAGCTAGAGAAGTAAAAACCTTACGCAATAGGAGCATTGCGTTCATTAAGGTACTGTAGCGGAATCACCACAGCAAGGAAACCATGTGGGAGCGTGAGGATGAAATAAGAGAAGAATACCCCGAGTTAGTACAAGAGTTTGAGACTTTCGAGGATAAAAGTTCTTTATAGGGGTAGATAATGTAACGACCCGAAAAAAAACTCAGTCGCAGGAAAACTCGCGAGTTTCTGGCAACCGCCGAGTTTCACGGACCCCATGCAAAACGACAGCCACACCTCGCTCAGCCTTTAGCCCACGACTCCTAGAACCCATCAGAGTACCCGCAAATAGAGAAAGAGAGAGAGAGAGAGAGAGAGAGAGAGAGAGAGATTTCGGATTAACGTCAGCGACTTTCCAATTTCTCCAATGAGCCCCAAACCACCAAAAAACTGACATCAAACGCTCAGTTACCACCACGAGAAGGATCCCTAACGAAAGCACAATAACTCAAGGAACATTTTGTGCCTTTTCGTAAGTGCTGTCGTCGGTAACTGAGGTCAAAAAATTGGGTTTTCCTAAACATTCTTAGATCTGTGGTTTTAGGAACTTTTAGGCCGCGAAACTCCTAAAAGAAAAAAGGACGACAAACAAAGAGGAAAAGGAGGAAAGAGGATCGAAATCGGCAACAGAAAACGCCATGGAAAGGAGAGAGAAAACTCGCCAAAAAATCGGCCAAAGTCGGATAAGGAAGACGAGATCCACGGATCTGGGTCAACCCGAACCCAAAACCCGAGAGAGCCAGCCCGATTCTTTCCCTCGGCCTCTACTTTCGGCCCAGCCCAACTACAACGGCCCAAACCTCAAACCAGCTCAGAAGCTACGATTCAGTTGAACCAACCCGAGACTAGACCCACGGTCCAATCGAACTAGCCTGCAACCCAAACATTTGCGGCCTAGCCCAGTAAGCCGAGGTCCAACGATTAGTCTTGGCCCAGTAGCCTTCTACAGCCCGCGACCTAAACCGCGACCCGAGCTGGACTGTGACCTGCGCTTCGACCCGACACTACCGCACGACATGGCTCGCTCTACTACTGCCACGTGTCACACAGCGACGCAGGCGGTCCCCTCGGCTCGGCTCAGCGCAAACAGCTCAGGCTCCCTCTAGTGATGCTCCGACGGCTCCCAACGGCTGTTCGGCTCGACTCACCTGTTTTCAGCCCCGTTTCTACTGTTTTGACCCTCCCAAACCTATTTTCGGCCCCGATTAAGGTATCCGAGGCCGTTTTAGAATCGTATTTCACATTTATTGAATTATTGGTTAATTAATTGTGAAATACTAAAGGAAGATGGCGAATGGCGTGATAGGAAACAAACCCCAACAACGTAAGAAGCAGCTCTCACGAAACGGGAGCTTACGTTTAGCTATTTAGGGAGTACTTCGGCCGAGGTCAACCAAGTAAGTGGCCTTACTATAGGATAGGCTAAAGATTGTTTGAATTATGATGATGTATGATGTTGTGTTGTGGTGTATGTGAAATGCACGTTATTTATGTCTCGATGCATGACGTACATGTTTTATTTGATGCACTTAATGGCTTCTATGATGAGTATGATGTATGCATGACAATGTTATTAACATGATGATGTTTCCATGTTGAACATGCCTTATGATGTTGTTCGCCATATTTCATCATGTCGTTAGATCGACAAAGGACACAACCCTAAGAGTATGAAACTGATATTAATGTAAATATCCACGAGCACGTGTTACATAGTGTAACCAAGAGATGAAACTAGAGGGTTGTGTCAGAAGAGATGTATGATTGGACATAGAGGGGCCTCATGCATATTGTATGTTCATAAGCATAGGGCTACTTCCCCTAGAGATGATGAGTGCGGACGCGCACCATATGATGAGCGCGAATGCGCACAGGTGCGAATGCACACAGATGAGGGTGTTCATGAGGTACATAACACTATGGGGTTCTGCTGACCTCCGAACGTTTCTACAGTTAGCTTGACTAGAGGATCTAAGGGGTGTGCGAGCGCCCTAGGGATTCACACTCGCACGTGTGAGTCGTGTGTAAGGAAATACTACACATCCAATTTGTCCGAGATTGGAGGCCACCCTTAAGATGATTAGAGATAGGTTCCTAATTCATGATTGCATGTGTTTGCATTAGCATGGCCCCTATAGTGGGGTCACTTACTGAGTATTTCTTGCCGTGTGCCATATTGTTTTTTTTTTTTTTCAAGTAAAGGCAAGGCGCCCATGTACGGTTGACGGCGGCATCGTGATCAGAGATTGTGGTGCGTGCATAAGATAGTTGCATATTTAAAATTTCTAGTCTTTGTTAGGATAGGGCATTTGCATTTCATTCATTTAAATTATTTAATTTGTAATTGTTTTTATCTTATTTTCAACTCCAGCATGATGTTTGAAACACGTAAGTCCGGCAGTATTTTCTAGTGTTTTAACATATTCTAAAGTTTTAAATTTTTCCGCTAATAAAGATGAGCATTTTTAGAGTTATATTCTGCATTAGAGATGAGTATGGGACGTTAGTGGCGACTCTAGATATGTGAAAATTTAGGGTCGTTACAAGCTATCTCGTCAAATGACTCAATGGTTATGGTACACCCATCGCTAGGCGAGTGCAACTAGTACTAAGGGTAAATCAGAGAAGATAAGAAGCATAGACTCTAGTGACACCGACCTATTGCTAACGACCTAGAGAGATATCTTAACCATTTTTTGTGCGTCATGGTGGTTTACTAAGTTCTTAGGGCGGCTAGGTGACTTAACATGTACTCTTGACTCTTGGGTACTCTGTGCTGGCTCTTTGAGTTTAGCTTAGTTTGGGAGCCCTAAGGTCTAGACTCACTGACCACTGCTCACGATCCAAAGGTACACAATCTACTAGAAGCATCTTGACCTAGGTCATTGTGTCTAGTTAACCTGTCTCTAACACTCTAGTCTTATTGTTGGAATTTATGCCCTAAAGGCTCATAATTATTATTTAGTTTTTAACAATAATTTATATTATTTTATTTGTAATTTAATTGTTATCCATTGTATGGAAAATCCAAAGTTATTAATGTAATCTTGAAGAGTATGTGGTTGACATACAAGAGAATCGTGTTCAAGTAATAACCTAAAGAGTTTATAGTATATGGATAAGGTTGGGTGCCTTATCTTGGTAACACTATTGATACGGCCCACTTTGTAATCGTTACAAATGATTTGATCCAAATCATTCATGTGGAGACATGTAAGTGGGGGTATACAATGAGTTTGTATAAAACTGAACCAAGAAATATTTAATCTCTCTTTATAAATCCGTTAATTGAGAAGATTAATATTTCACATGATGATCATATGCGACTCGATCTTAATCCTGAGTGAGTTATGAACTCGTGCATGTGAGGGCTTGTCCTTTAATTTACATGGGTGAGAATGACTCTTTCAGTCGATCCAATATGCTACTATTTTGGGGACTTGACCAAATAGGGAGTTTGGAACATAATATCATGACATGGAATTCACTCCTTTCCACCAAAGGAAAGTAGATGTAATACCCGAAGAAAGAAGAAAAAGAAAAAAAAATATATAGGAAAAGTTGAGAGGGGCAAATAGGTAAATTTGCCCCTCCAACCACCTAAGGGGTCCAAACGAAACCCCATCCATAATCCTGCAAAAGAGAGATAGTGAGAGAAAGGGGTAGAGAGAACCTAGAGAGAGGAGAAAGGATGAACCGCCGGAAGACTCACCGAAAACTACCGTCGGAGTCTATTCCGGTGAAGATCATGATGCAAGGAGGTGAAGATCATGCAAAGAGACTTTCTTGGAAGGGAAAAGAGAATGTGGGTGGCCGGAGTCCCATTTTTCATCAAGAAGTCGGAAAACCCGCAAGGTAAGGATCTTGAACGTTTTCTCAGATCTAC
>NC_036639.1:7216595-7229431 GCF_002806865.2 Cucurbita pepo subsp. pepo | reverse complement strand
AGGGCACGCGTCAACCAGGTAAGTCACCACCCGGTATTTAGGAAGAAATACTTGTAGGGTTCGCTTGGATTGTATGTATGCATGTTAGTAATTTTGCCTTGAATTAGCTCTCCATGAATGAGCTTAATTAGATGGATTGTTATGATGTGTTGGGTGAATTTTCTGAGTGTTGCTTGTATGCCTTAAGCTTCCGTTGTACGTATGCGTGCGTTTAATTTATGTTAGAGTTGTGTATGCCGGGTTTCGGGTGCTTGATGGACGAATTCGTCCCATTGAGCGCGAACTTCGTGCTCTGGGTGCTTGATGGAGGTCATCGCCCCGTTGAGCCGGTATGCCTAGTTTGCATGAATTACATACTATGATGTTAGAAGAAGATTGCATGCACCCTCTGTTCATTGCTAGGGCCCATTTCTATGATAAGATTAGGGAATTTCTGTTAGGAGCGATATGTCGCTCTGGACAGACTTAATTTTACCCTAGAAACTTAGCGGTTTACCACGGCAAGAAAGTACCTAGGAGGGTTCACAGATTGCTAGCGTGAGAACGGTATCTATAGCTTCGTGGGAGGACCAAGGGTCCCTGATCAGTCCTTACTGTTCTTAGCCATTTCGCATGGGAAATGTGTCCCCACGTCGTACAGCCCATTAGCTGCATGGGAACGGGTTGGGTCGCGCCCCCCATAGGAGGACTATATGGGCGTAGGGGTATTCAGCACACCCCTAGGCTAGGTACCATGTAGTTCTAGATAGCCATGTAGAGGTAGCGCCTCATAGAGAGATACCGATCATATTAGCTTGGCATAAGGAACCTCTAGGTGACTAATGAAAGGACGATGAACCGGTGAAACCCAAGGGGCAAGCCCCAAGAGACTAAGGTTAGAACCCGATGTCCTAGAACCGAATTAGAAAACCGTGGGAGTTCTGTTAAATTAAGATGCGAAGAGAGCCTACAAGTAGGTGGCTTACTGAGTATAATTTTTATACTCATCCCGTTCTCATTTATTTTTCTCAGGTGTTCACTGGCTGCTGGTCGAGGTAGAGGAGCGTTTGAGAGTTGTACAGTCACAGAGGGGGTCGTTCCGGAGCGTCAGTCCCTTTTCGGTCTTTTAGAGTCTTTTGTATTTCATTTTATATTTGCAATTTCTTTTGTAATAATTAACAAACAAAATTTCTCTCTTTTGTTTTAATTCAAAGTGTTTTTATATTTTTACTTTGGTTTTCTTTTCTTTTATTTTCCTTTTGTTTGTTTTCGATTTCGTCTTTTTAGTCACGGTCTGATTTTCGAAGCCTCGAAAATCGGGTCGTGACAGTAGATGAGTTGTTCTCTTAAGTACTGATTTCGGGACTTAAACAATTGGGCCCCACCCTCTCATTGGCCCAAGAGCGACTTGGTTTATGATTGGATCATAGACAAATTGTTCATTACAGAATTAGTGGTACTTAAAGTGAAAGATGTAATTACAGGAGTAAAATAGATTGTTGACCTAGTTGTAATTATGAACAATTCGTGAATGTTCGACTTGCTTGTAATGATTATATCAATGAACATAACTTGTCCTACCGTGCATAAGAGTGCAACTCTAAGTCTATAGTGGAGTGATCTAGAGTTAATGAATGAAAATTGATTAATTAAAGAGTTTAATTAATTAATTTTGTATCATTGGAGCTTATAATATGTAGATCCCCTCGCTGCTAAAAGGTTCAATTTATTTAAAAGAAATTTTGAAAGGTTCAAATTGATATTCAATATATTAGATATATTAAATATAAAGAAGAAAATAAATTTGATTTAAAATATCAAATTAATATTTAATATATTATATATATTAAATAAATAAATAAAATATATTTAATTTGAAGTATTAATATTCCACTATATTAATTTGAAAGTTTAAATTAATATTTAATATATTAGATATATTAAAAAAGAAAAATATATTTATTATAATTGATACCATTAAATATTAAATCCGTTGATACATTAAATAAAAATATATTTAATATATTTGAAATTTGAATGAGATTCAAATTAATTAAATTTATATTAGTATATCTTATAATATTTAAATATAATTTGTATAAGGTATTATATCTTAATATATTAAATAGGCAAATAAGACCCTCGGGTTTATGATTTGGCAAAGATTTTCCAAGAGTTCTTATTATAAATAAGACCCTCGGGTTGAGCCAAAAGACACGATCTCTCCCACTTTCTCTGGAGATTGAAATTACATCTCCAGAGAATTCTCGAAACTCTCCTTCTCCAATCCTTTTGGGATTTTCTTTCAAGAGGCTCCCACAAGTCTTGACCTTGTGTTCGAGTCATAGTAAGGAAGATCTTGTGGAATGTTGAAAAACTTTAGCATGATTGGAATACTCCGAAGAGTATTGCAAGCTAGGGTTTTTACAAAAGTAGAGTTCTTACTCTCGTATTTATTGCTTTTCTTTTAATTCATAATAAAATCAAAACGGTTCCCAATACTTCCGTTACATGGATGAAGAGTTCATTCCCTTCACTTATCTCATTGTTGCTACCTACGCGGTAGAGGAAGAACACACAATCATAGAATAAAGCATGCAAATGAACAAACATGTTCAATTAGGAGATAACATTCATCAATCATCAAAAGCGTAGACCACAAATTTCTCTTTCGCCTTTCTAACTTAGAATAAGACTTGAAAGTAGCATGCAATTGATAGACATTAAGCATAATTATCCTCATTATTATATATTCGTTTTATGCTCTAAACATAAAAATCTATCTATAGGTACTGCTCAAGGGGAATCGAAATGATTACTCACATAGTTTGTGTGTGCGCCTTCTCGAGCTCGAGTTCCTGCTGTGAGGTCTTATATACACTAGTACATGTTTTTTTTTCTTCCTTATTTTAAGGTTAGGACAATCTTTAGTAGATATAGTATCATACTAAAACGAGAAAACAACTTTTCTGAACGAGTTAACGACCCTGTCTCAAAGGGGAAAAAAGTTCTAATGTTAACAGCTATAGAATTTGACTCCAAAATAGCCAGAAATTCGTAAGTGATACCTAAATTTTATTAGAAGAAGGTTAGTATTAAAAATTGGGACAAAAAATAGTTAAACTGTAACGACTCTAAATTTCCACATACTCAGAGTCGCTACTAACGTCTCATGCTCATCTATAATGCAGAAATATAACTCTTACATGAACATAACTGATAACGTAAACTTAAAAAAAAACGTTAAAAGCAACTTCTTCTCTGGAAAACACAGCCATGGTCTTACGTGTTTAAATATGAAATACTGAAATTTAGAGAAAACAAAAACAAATACAAAATAATTTAAAAATAATGAAATGCAAAACAACCTATTCTATCTTAAGACTAGAAATTTAAATATGAGTCTACCCTATGCACGTGCCACAGTCTCTGCTCGCGATGCCGCCGTCCTCCGTACAAGTGCGCCTTGCCTTTACCTGAAAAATGATGTGGCACACGGCCTGAGTATTTCAAAGAATACTCAGTAAGTGGCCCCACTATAGGGGCCATGCAAATGCAAACACATGCAATCATGATTTAGGGACCTATCTCTAATCATCTTAGGGGTGGCCTCCAGTCTCGGACAAATTGGATGTGTAGTACTTCCCTACACACGACTCACACGTGCGAGTGTGAATCCCCAGGGCGCTCGCACACCCCCTGGACCCTCTGGTCAAGCTAATCTGTAGCGACGTCCGGAGGTTAGCGGAACCCCATAGTGTCATGCACCTCATGAACACCCTCATCTGTGTGCTTTCGCACCTGTGCGCATACGCGCTCATCATATGGTGCGCGTCCGCACTCATCATCTCTAGAGGAAGTAGCCCTATGCTTATGAACATACAATATGCATGAGGTCCCTCTAAATCCATCATAATGTCTCTTCTGACACAACCCTCTAGTCTCATCTCTTTGTTACTCTAGGTAACACATACTCGTGGATATTTATATTAATATCATTTTCACGCTCTAAGGGTTGTGTCCTATGTCGATCTAACGACATGATGCAATATGGCACTCATCATCATATAACATGCTCAATATGGAATACATCATCATATTAAGGTAAACGTCACGCAATCATCATACTCATCATATTGCCACAAAGTGCATCAAACATATCAAGTACGTCAATCATCGAAATATATATATATTACGCATATCATCAAGCATCATAACTCACACATCATCATAACTCATATATCATCATAACTCATATACCGCATCGTACGACATAGTTCATACAACATCGTAACTCATACAATTTTTAGCCTATCCTATAGTAAGACCACTTACCTGGTTGACCTTAGCCGAAGTATTCCCTAATTTAATTAACATAAGCTCCCGTTCCTCGAGAGCTGCTCCAAAGGTTGCTAAGGTTTGATTCTTATCGCATCGTTCGTCACCTTTTGTTAGTATTTCACATTTTAATTAATAATCCAACTAACAGTATAAAATACCTAAACGGCCTCAATAAAAATCGAGTTCCATGTTTCATTGTTTCTAAATTATATAGAACAATAAAACTTAAAACTTAAATTAAAGATATGTCAATATTATTAATATTTCAAGCGGCTTGGATAGTTCTAACATTTAATTTTATATCCTATAGATACAAATATAATAATTTCTCATATCTTCCATTCTCATTCTCTAACTTTATGTTATATTTTAATTTTGTTTACAGTGCCACCGGAACAATACGTTCTCATATCTTCCATTCTCATTCTCTAACTTTATGTTATATTTTAATTCTGTTTACAGTGCCACCTGAACATTACTTGCCATTTTCAAACCGTTCTAATTTTCTTTTCTTTCCTAAAATTTCTCTTTTGTTTTTTTTTTTCTTTAAGTCGTTCAATTCTACCTCCCTATCTCGTTATTTTAAGCAATTTAAATCTAACTCTTTTAATCAATTTCTTCAATAAGCTTAATTCTATAATTCTTTTATTAGTTTATTTCGAGAAGTTTAACTCTACTCCCATATCTAAATCATGTAAATCGTTTAATTCTCAGTACTCCCATATCTAAATTGTTTAATTCTCTAAATCGTTTAATTCAATTCTGTTCATTATTCTATTCCCACATATATTTTTTTTTGGCTTTACTATTTCCAAATCTAATATTCTCCTCCTTCCATGTATTGTTTTTATCTTCTTCTATTCCCATGTATTGTTTTTATTATTATTATTATTTGATCTGTTTTTCTAATCTTCCCCCTCTCTCTTTCTTTCTTTTATTTTTTAATCCTGTTTTCCAAATCTTCATTTTTTTTTATTTGGATATGTTTTCCAGATCTTTCTTTTTCCTATCTTCATCTTTTTTTTTATCTATCTATTTTTTTTTCCTAACCAGGACTCATCATAGATAGATAATTTCTAATTCAGATCATTCCAACAACAATTAATTTCTAAATTTCTAACACATATCTAAATAATTGCTAATATCCAAAAAGTAAAACTACTAACCTGAAATGACATCTCTCTTAGTTTATCTGCCTACCATCTCTCCATTATCTGCCTTCTTCTGATCTCTCCATTATTGTCTAACCATCTATCCGTTATTATTGTCTATCTGCCTCTTCTGATCTCTCCATTATTGTCTAACCATCTCTCCATTTATATGCATTTGTTTCCTCCAGAGAATATTTTCTTTTTGTTTCTGTTTTGTTTGATGAATTATTGATACAGGATGAGAGAGGTAATTATTGATACAGGATGAGAGAGGTATTTTAGGGGAGGGGATGAGAGATTGAAGGANTTTTTTTTTTTTAATTTTTATTTTAATATATATATATATATTAAACCATCTTCTCTATTTTATTTATTTTTTCTAATACACATATATTAAACCTAGTTGGGCGTTACATGAATTGAGGACGAATGAGCGAGAAAGGGGCACTTACACCATGGTCACATGCTTCTCATGCGTGTTGGGGTTATTACGCATGACACCACGTGCGCGTATCACGCGTTATAGGTTAGGTGTAGTTGCAGGTCAATGGTTTGGTTCGCTGGTATGAGTTGGGTTGTATTTTTTGGTTCAAGCGTAGGATTTTCGGGTTATCGAGTTGGACACGGATGAACAGGTCGGATCGAGTCAGATCAAGCGACACATATCTTAGCTCGGTTCCAAATGCGTCACTCCTCTCTTTGAGCAGTGTGTCCACACGACTGAACGTGCTTCATCCCTTTGCTGGTCGACGTGTGTCAATCCGAGTTTTATCTCCTACCTCCATATGCAAAAATCGAGATCGGATGAGTTCTTTACCATTTATTTATATTTTTATAACTTTTGTTAAGTAAGTTTGGAAATTTTGTTGATACTCTAACTTGTGGCCGGAATCTTGTTTCCTAGGTCAACCTATCAAAAACTCATAATGGATCTATGGAAATATTTGGACCAAAAATCCATACACCTTACCTCTAGAAACTCTTTGATTATTGATGAAAAAGGATAACCAATCTCCTCAATTCAACCAGGGTTTCTTATGAAAAGTTCTCAACCAAAATTAGATGTGGACCGCTGATTTAACCAAATTTGGATTCTTCCTCTTCTTTCTCCTCAAATCCTACCTTTTTCTTTCTTTTCTTTCTTTTTCCTTCTTTCAAACTAAATTACCGTTTTGCTCCTCAACGATTTCTAGTTTAATCTGAAATTCAACCTATATCGTCTTCGAGAAAATCTAACAAGTTCTAATTTGAAAATGGAAAAGTTAAAGAAAGCTTATGCACCTATCGGGCTCGAGTGTTATACACTCAATTTCACACATGTTTGTATGATTCTCTTATATTTGTTTGTTTATACTAAGTAGGTTGTTGTATAATAAAACTAAACAAGAATCACCATTGAAATATCACATTAGCTCTTTATTAAGTACTTTTCAAAAATGATAAGCAAATAATTCACCTTTTGCACCAAAAATAAAAACATTGATTTGAAAAGTAAAGCTTAAAGAAGAAAAGAGATGACAATTCATAAAACAATACAAAAAAGTCACAATTTTCCTAAATAATGAAAAAAGAAAAAGACATATAAGTAATGTTCTAACATACACTAATTAACATTGAACTACACAACAAACATCAACATAAAAATGTTGACTTATTGTTCTTGAGAACATACATAAAATATTGGGTATAAAAGGAAATAAAAAAAAAATAAAATAGTAATACATTTAGGAGGCATTCATCATTAGACAAAAGTGATCAACAATAGGATCAACAATGGGATCAACGATAGGAGAAGGTAAGAGGTGAGGCTTTCTAAGCCAGTATTGACCAAACCTCTGCCTCGCATACTCAAAGTAGTCAAAGTCAATCTTGTTTATATGACCCTACATCAAATTTGAAACATAAGTAAATCCTATACATGCTTTAAATTTATAGGAAAATAATAATACTCACTGAAATAATTCCCCACAGGCCCCAGAAGAGATGATTTGGTAAAGTGTATATCTCAGCTTCCTCCACCAGCTGCTCCACCTCTTCTTCACTCGGGTTTCCACCTGTTTTATCCATCACATAATGAAGTTGGTGTTAGGAATCACGGATCTCCACAATGGTACAATATTGTCAACTTTTAGCACAAGCTCTCGTGGCTTTATTTTGGATTTCCCCAAAAGGCCTCGTACCAATAGAAATAGTATTTTCACTTTACTCATGATTTTCTACTAAATTAACTAAGATAGCTGGCTCCCAACCATCCGTGATTTTCTATTATTGTAGGGATAACTAAGAATGGAAAAAGTATGGGAATTCAACCTGCTGAGCTCAGATATGCACGAACAAATTTTGTACGTTCCTCCAGATCTGGAAATACAGAAAAAGTGAATTAGGTTCATTTACAAAGTTACCAAAAAAAAAAAAAAAAAAAAAAAAAATTAAAAATTAAAAAAAGGGTGTGACCTGGATATGAAGTGTAGTCCAAAATATGGGGAGTCTGAGAGTGGTAATCAGCTGTCATTTCACAGAAATGATTTGCTATGTCATAAGCTATTGGATTGTAACTTGCATACTCATAATCCTGCACAAACAAAAACAAAATCTTTTTTTTTTTTTAATTTAATATCAATTTAATCCTCATTATTATTTTTATTAGGCTCTGTAGTGTCAGTAAATTTAAAACAAATTTAGGTGTAGCATGAAAATTAACCATTTTAATAAATAATAATAAAAAGAAGAAGAACTTACAATTAAGGTTATTGATGATGTGTGTTCATCCATCATGATGTTGCCATATTGCAAGTCATTGTGACAAAAGCCAATGAGTTGAGAATGTTTTGAGAGTTCCCTTTGAACCAATTTTATTTCCTCCTCCAATGTGTCCAACCAAAACTCTTCCACCTCACTTGCTGAACATAATCTCTTCGCTTCACTTACCCAATTTCTGATCATTTTTTCCAACAAAAAAAAAAAATAAATAAATAAAAAATTTAAGACCTAAAAGGAAACATTCAAAATGTTACCTCAATCTGTCCCAAAGAATGATAGTTTTTGGACCAGGCATATCAAGGTTGTGAAACTCCCTTAATTTACTTGCTATAAGTGCAGATGTTTTTGGGTCTCGAAGATCTGTCGCTGATAGCGTCTGCAAATAAAAATTAAAAATTAAAATAATTATTACATCATAATGTTTATTTATTCAATAAAAGAAGGGTCAAAATTGAATTCTGAAAATTTTCCATATGACTATTTGTGTTTATAAATAAATTATCCCTACATTGATAAAAGCAATCGCGGGTCCACAAAGTTGGTAGTGAGTGCAATGAATTTTGTTGGTTACGCTCCAAATGATTTTCGAAAGAGATTCTATGTCTTTTTATTTTTTTTAATGAAAAACAAAAATAAAGACAAAATACAATACTTAAAAAAGATAAAAATATAAAATATTTGAAGATTCTAAAAGTAAATTAAATTTTTTTAATATTAATAAAAAGTTAATATATTTTTTTAATTTTATTATTTTGTATCTCATGATATAAATTAATTTTAAATTTAATATTCTCCTGTGCGTGTAACAAAGACTTGTCCTGATATAGGACTATTATTTTGAAGACCATTTCCAAAAAGAAGAAAAGAAAAAAAGAAAAAGGGTAGTTTGAAGTCTTTGATCACAAGATTTTTGTAGTGGACTTTAAAGGGTTATAATAGTCAACATTTATTTTGGATAAGCTCGAGTATTTTAGTCCACGCTAAGCTTTGACTGGGTATGCAACTTTGAATACGGTGTACAATAAATTTCATATACACTACGGACCGACCATGTAAATTTTAAATAAGAAAAGTTGATGACTCATCAAAAAGCTTTAAAAATATATATACAAAAAAGACATAATTATAAAAAAGGTTGAAATTAGGGATGGTGTAAGGTGAATTTTAACATTCATATGGGGAAAGGGTATACTTGGAATTATGGGTGGTTTGTTCTGTTTTGGTTGGTTAGTTTTTCCCCAAAATTAAATAATAATTAAAAAAAATAAAATAAAATAAATAAATAAAGAAGAAAAATATCGCAATCAATTAAAGTTGGACAGAATGGGACGTACCCTGGCGTGGATGAACTCCTCCACTCTTCCATCAGAGAACTGGCCAAGAAGACGAGGGCCATGGCCGTGCTTGGACAAGCACTCGAATGTTCTGATCTCGTCTTCTCTGTTGAAGAAAACCTCCACTCCTTCTCCGTACATTCTCACCAGAACCTTCCGAGCTTGCGCGCCACTTTTTGAGCTCCATTTTATCTCGTACACCTCGTTCGTCATCGCTCCTGTTAATCGACTCACTTGCAGTGCTTCTTCCATGTCCTCGATTTTGTCTCCCCAATCCGACGCTACGGATCTCAGTAGTTTCTTTAATTCCTCTGGCAAATGGCCTTTCGTGAATCCGTTTGACTTTATTGCCATTTTGTGTGCCGGTTTCGGAAGTTCTGAAACTGAAATTGTCTGTGTGTGATTAATCGACTCTAGTTTTGGCTTCAATGTTTGTTTGAGATTTAGAAAACTGTTTACTCGGATGTGCGGAAACTGAAATTCCGATGGAGATTTTGATTTTGATTTTGATTTTGATTTTGATTTTGATTTTGGATCCGAATTTTATTTAGAAAAGAAATTGAGGAGAATCGGAATTTCTTTGTAATCAAAGGAGTCGGTAGGAAAAGTAGTTTTCCAACTGAATTTTCAGAGAGAAAATGGAAAATCAATTAACGATGACGTGAATTTCGCGAGGAGATTTCGAAGGATGTTCTGGAAATCTCAACAGAAACTAATTTGGCAAAAGAGAAAACACAGGAGAATCAGAATTAATTCACAAATCAACAAACAAACAAACAAGAAATCCAAACGCTTCCGTCCTCTGTTTGTAGTCGATCAGATTAGTTACAAGTAATCGAACTTCGTGCAGAAATCTCCAACTCAAGTTTCAACCGAAAATTCAAAAGAAAGAACACAAATCACACAGAATTCCTCCGCAAAGTCGAAAAACAGAAGAAGAAAGCAGCAGATTAAGAATTCAGAAAGCAGCAGATTAAGAATTCAGAAAGCAGCAGATTAAGAATTCAGAAAGCAGCAGATTAAGAATTCAGAAAGCAAAAGGGATTGAAAATCACTGACTCGAACACCGGAAGAAATGAATGACGTTGAAGGGAGAATCTGAAGACGTGAAAACGTATGATGTATTAGGAACTGAGATTTGAACAGATTTTAGAAACTTTGTGGGCATTTAAATGCAAAGTTGAAGCCGGTAAAGAAAGGGACGGGAATTTCAAAGATTTAATACATACATATAAAATATATACACACATTTTGTCCAAAACAAAAGTCAACATGTGTGAAAATTTGAATAAAAATGGTGTATGAATGGGTGTTGGTAGGGAATCCACATTGAAGGGAACACATTTTTCGGGATGGGCAGATGTGTGCTTTCTTTTTTAATTATTTTTTTTTTTAAATTCCTTACTTTATCAAAAGAATCAATTTATTAATATTGCATTATTGGTTCTTCCGTAGCCATTCATGGGGGGAACTTTCAGCTTTTTTTTTTTTTTTTTTTTTTTTTTTTTTTTTTNTAGTATTTCTAATATAACTTCATTTTCAAACTTACCAATTAATTCTTCATACGCCACTTCAGATTTTTATTAACATATTATTATACAATCCCATTACTTTTTCGTTTTTCATTTCCAATTTTTTAAGGAATGTTCTTCAAATTATGGAAACAATCCTCACTAGATTCCAAACCTGTCACGTCACTAAGAAGTTGTCAATCGTACAAGAGTGTCGAAAATAAGAGTAACACGTGACTTGAGTATTTTAAAATATTCAGTAAATAAGTGACTCCATTATTGGAGTTAGGAAATGCATACACAAGTAATTATGGATGGACCTATCATTTCATCCCCTTGAATTCTACTTTTGAGTCTCGCCTAAAATTGGATGTGTAGTACTTCTCTACACACCACGTACATGCACATAGATCCACTAGGCGAACGTATATGTAACCCTAAGGTATACCCTTCAGTTAACGCACACTCACATTGCTGGATTCACGGAGGGAAAAGAGCCTGCATAGTACTGTGGTATACAAAATACTGTATTATAAAATCATGACGAACATAAGTGTTGTAAGGTACGCATCCATACTAATCAACTAATCATAACAGGGAAGTATCCAATGCATGAGGTCACTGTAATTTCAAATCATGCAGATCGTACATTTTTTCTTTCATAAATATTTTCTTGAATACATTTTTGACATATCAGTATTTCACCGTCTCGAAAAAACAAACATGCTAACCGGTGTGCATGGCATATCATAGCACAACATATGTCATAATACATCAATACGTATCCTTGACATAACATAACATAACATAAATCATAAGATTACATAACATAATTTACGTCATAACAGTCATTGTAACGACCCTAAATTTCCACATATCTAGAGTCGCCACTAACGTCTCATGCTCATCTCTAATGCAGAATAAAAAATCTAAGAATGCTCATCTTTATTAGCGGAAAAATTTAAAACTTCAGAAAACATGTAAACATTGGAAAACACTGCCGAACTTACGTGTTTCAAACATCGTGCTGGAGTTCAAAAGATAAAATAAAACGATTACAAATTAATTAATATAAATGAATGAAATGCAAACGCCCTATCCTAACCAAGACTAGGAATTTTAAATATGCAACCATCCTATGCACGCGCCACAGTCTCTGATCACGATGCCACCGTCAACCATACATGNACCTTCCAAATCTTCATTCATAAGCAGTAAAACGAAATTAAAGAAACAAATAAGAAACAAACTTTCATCGACAAAAATGAAAGAAAGATAAGGAAGACAAAAAATATATATTAAACTAATAAAATAAAATAATCAAAAGGGAACCCAAGGACTAACCACGGAAAGGGACCCAATCCCAAAATCAAACCAATATCACAATTACGAAAAAGTTGCCTGTGAGGAGGTATTAAACCTAGCCCCCTCCAAGACCTCCTCACACAATCGCTCCATCTATCTATCCTATTATTTCTCTCAATCCAAATACCCCAAGAAAGTATATATAACTTTTAGTATTAAGACAGATGTGTCCAAATTTTGTACTTTTGGCACCAATGAGTCGGAAAAAGTTGTTCGTCAATAAAAGAGAACTATAAATATTTAAAGACTGCTTGCCTATCAACAATAATTTTTTTAAATTCTTTTAGCACCTCAAATTAGAAAAACGTTCTTCCAGTTGTTCCTAGCCAAAAACTATTTAAATCTTCACTCACAAGCACTCAGAGAAAAGGCCATGCTGTATATACGTGTAAATA
>NC_036639.1:7209252-7210957 GCF_002806865.2 Cucurbita pepo subsp. pepo | reverse complement strand
GCAGTCCGGTTCGGTTCGTGGTCCGGGTCGCGGGCTGCGGAGGCTACTGGGCCAAGACTACAGTTGGGCATCGGCTTATTGGGCTGGGCCGAAAGTTTTTTTTTTGGGTTGCAGGCCGGCTCGATTGGACCGTGGGTCTGGTCTCGGGTTGGTTCAATTGAACCGTAACTTCTGGGCTGATCTGAGGTTTGGGCCGCTGTAGTTGGGCTGGGCCGAAGGTAGAGGCCGAGGAAAGAGTGGGCTGACCCTCTCGGGTTCTGGGTTCGGGTTGACCCGGATCCGTGGGTCTCGTCTTCCTTACCCGACTTTGGCCGATTTTCCGACGAGCTTTCTCTCTCTCCTTCCCGCGGCATTTCCGTTGCCGATTTCGGTCCCCTCTCTTCCTCTTCCTCTTTATTTGTCGTTCTTCTTTCTTTTCTGAAAGTCTTGCGGCCTAAAGGTTCCTAAAACCACAGATCTATGAACGATTTGGAAAAATCCAATTTTTCGACCTCGGTTACCGACGACGGCGTTTACAAATAAGCACAGAACGCACCTTGAGTTATCGTGCTTTCGTTAGGGACCCTTCTCGTGGTGGTAACAGGTCGTTTGGTGTCGGTATGAGGATGGTTTGAGGGTTCGTCGGAGAAACTGGACACTCGCCGATTTTTTTTTCCGAAATCTCTCTCTCTCTCATAGTTTCTGTCTTTTCTCTCTTTGCAGGTATCCTGATGGTGCTGGGTGTCGTGGGATGAGGGCTGGGCGTGCTGTGGCCGTCGTTTCGCGTGGGTTCCGCGAAACTCGGCGGTCGCCAGAAAACTCGCGGGTTTTTCGGCGACTGAGTTTTTGTTTTTGTTTTTTTTGTTGTTGTTTTCTCATTTTCTCGTTTTCCTTTATTTATTTATTTTTATTATTTCATCAGTAATAGAGAATTCCAACAACATGACTTCATTCTCGTGCTAAAGATCTAATGACATGTTTAAATTTTTGCAAAACTATTTTTCTAAATTTTACCATAATAATGTATTAGACGGAACATTAAAACCTTTCTATAAAGAGAGTCTTAGAATGTTGACATTATAAAAGCTTATGCACGAGAAGAAAGCTAGTAAATTTTCAAAAGTACCTCGTCACCTACTTTGTAACGACCCAAAAAAAAAAAACTAAATAATTAAATAATTAAAATAATAATTTTCCCTAAACTACTCCCCACTAACCCCCTCACTCTCCCAACTATCTCTCCTCAACCAACTCATCCGTACAAAAAACCCAAATCAGGAATACTGGATGCATCTGAGGTTCCTACAATGAAAAAAAAGAATACTGGATGGAGGTTCCTACAATGAAAAACAAAAATACTGGATGCGTTCCTACCATGAAAAAAAATACCAACAACCAGATTTGCTGGAGATTTAATTATTTGAGAGAGATCTTGCTATGGAGAGAGATCTTGCTTTGTTATTACGGTAAGTCATATTTCAGATCTCTTTTTCATTTATCCCAATCAGATTTCCTTTTCCTTTATCTAATTAATCTGAATAAGATCTCTTCTTCCCTGCCCAGATATTTAGATTTTTGGTTGGTTACGATGTTAGGTCATAGAAAATAACTAGAATAGATGAGGCAAATATTTGTCAACACAGATAGAAAAATAAATACAAAATAGAGAGTAAAATGCGAAACAAAAAAATTAATAGGTAAATAAGAAAGGAAAGAGGAAAGAAGA
>NC_036639.1:7183751-7206183 GCF_002806865.2 Cucurbita pepo subsp. pepo | reverse complement strand
GAGCAGAGACTGTGGCACGTGCATAGGGTAGATTCATATTTAAATTTCTAGTCTTAAGTTAGAATAGGTTGTTTTGCATTTCATTGTTTTAAATTATTTTGTATTTGTTTTTGTTTTCTCTAAATTTCAGTATTTCATATTTAAACACGTAAGACCATGGTTGTGTTTTCCAGAGAAGAAGTTGTTTTAAACGTTTTTTTGAAGTTTACGTTATCAACTATGTTCATGTAAGGATTATATTTCCGCATTATAGATGAGCATGAGACGTTAGTAGCGACTCTGAGTACGTGGAAATTTAGGGTCGTTACACATGCACCTAACATGCCTTCTAACATTTAACTCATACGTTCGCTCGTTTGTTTGTTGGTAAAAAGAAAATAGTATTAAAATTCAATTGGGCACCCTAGGCTTCGTAAAGATTGCGCTAGCAATTGGATGGGAACCTTTCTATTTTGACTACATTGTTTCCGACACTCCATACAATCTAACAATATCTTTTATGTCTAGTTATGTCTAACTTTCTAAAGTATAGGAATCCTCTCCTAAAAAGAAGTGTACGGACTTGGTAAGTTTGTTAATGATCATCAATATTATCGTATATTCTTTCAGAATTTTTGGTAAACCTATGATGAAATTCTATTGCTATATTTTCCTATTTCCAGTATGGAACGCTCAAAGGTTGCAACAATCTTACGGGCCTTGGTTCGTCATAAATTTATCATATGACTCTCACTTGTTGACAAATCAATAATTTCTAACGACCTACGATAACTTGTCTGTCCCTTTCCTTTGTAAAACACCATCACTTTTGTACTTGTTGGTACCAACTACACCACCCATATAAAGTTCTTAACATGTAAGCCCTAATCCATGAGTTATAAATATATATATTTTTTACATGTATAAATCTTTTATAAGCATCTTGTTATTTGGTATTCATAAAACTTTGATGTCTTCTAAAGAATCCTTAGAGGTAATTTCATAATTTTCCTCTTAGTTCATACCTCAAAGATGTTTTAATCCCCTCGAGATCTTGCATACTTACTCTTAAGGTCATAAATGACTCTCATATAATTTTTTTTGAAAACATTTGAAGCCTTTAGAATTTTGAAAACATTTTGAAGTCATAAATCCTCGGCCTATTTCAATGGTCTTGAAAACTTTGCACAATCCCTATAAACCATAACATAATATTTCTCATCAAATTTCATGTCACTGTCATTTTGTACTTAGTGGTGGTTTATCCCCTTAACATGACTAAATTATGACCAAATTTCATACATGTTCTCATATTAAACCTTCTATTAAAATTTCATGAGTAACAGAGTCTATTTAGTGCGTTTGTGGCTCAGGCGTTTCATTGAAATCGTGGTTCATGTGGATACTAATATTAAAAGACCTTAAATACTCACATTCCATAAGTCATTAAAAAAAACATATGAGCTATCATTTATTATTTTTCATAGGATATACCTGTTGGTGAAGAAGCGTTCGCTATGAGGCCATAAAAAACATTTTAAGCCTACTCCGACTAATTACAAATTCTATAAGCCAAATTCTATAAGCTTAGAGTTCTAATACCAACTATAACGACTCTAATTTCATATTGAATTCAAGGTCACCTCTTACATGCATAACATATTTAGAATGCGAGAAAATTTTATTTAAAATTCTTCATTACGAAGCTATGGACTTACACGTTTATTATAAAGTCGTTAAAATAATGTGGTGGAAAAATAAATGAAGAAAGATTTTGATAAAACAAGGGAAATATAATTAATTGTCTTGATTTACACAAAAAGTAATATGCATGTAACTACCCAATCTTTGATCCTATAGTTGTAACTGCGAAGTTGTCAATCTTTTACGATTGACAACTTCGTAAAAGAGCGCCTTACCGTTATGTAAAAAATAAAAGTAGCAAGTGACTTGAGTATTTTAAGAAATACTCAATAAGTGACCCAACCCCAATATTGAAGTTAGGAAATGCATACACAAGCAATAATGGAGGGACCTATCCTTTCATAAAAATCATTTCATGACCGGGAGCTATGCTTTCAGGTTCGCGATAACATAAGATGTGTGATACTTCTCTACATAAGGTCCACGTACGTGTACATGGACCCATCAGACAAGTGTATACATACCCTTCGGGGCCTACCTTTCAGCTAGCGCGCAGTTACACTGTCGAAGCCACGAAGGGAAAGGATCTCGTATATTATTGTGGTGTACACAATACAGTATCATAATCTCATGACAAACATAAATGTTGTAAAGTATGCATTTGTACTAATCATAACGGGGAAGTAGCCCATGCATATTACAAACAAAAATGCATGAGGTCCCCATAACTTCAAATCATATAATATGCAAATCGTACCTTTGTTCTTTCATAAACATTTTCTTGAGTACATTCTTGGCACATCAATATTTCACAGTCCCGAAAACAAACATACTAACATGGTGTGCATGACATATCATAGCATAACTTAAGTCATAATACACTATTACATAGTTTTGGCATAACATAAACAATAACATTACATAACATAATTCACATCATAATAGTCATAAAATACGATACATGAAGGGGTCACAGAGTACATGTCGTTCATACATCCTTCAATTCATCCAAATATGTTGTTAGTGAAAGAATGAGTGATTGAATGGTTGATAGGAAGATATATTATAAAGAGCAAGAAATCTGGAAACCAACCAGTAAACAAATCAAAACTAAATAACTCCTCAGACTTAATCAGAAACATTAACAGAAAATCTAACGGACAACAATCTAAAATAGATGATGTCTATCACTCCTCCTTATTTAGATGCTGCAAACTCCAAGCTTTTTCCTAAACACCCATCTTACTTCAATTATCTTTTTGTTTAGAGGTCGATTAACCAACTCCCAGGTTTTGTCTTTCTCGATCATCGAAAGCTCCTCCTACATTGCAGCCATCCAATGCTAACTATTTTTTTTTTGCATCATGGAACCCTGCAAGCTCACAAACAGCTACATTACACCTTTGATAAATATCAAACAACAACTTTGTACCTCTAACAGGTGCATCATCAACCAAAGCATCTTGTCGTTCATCTTCAGACTCTTCTTGTCGTTCATCTTCAGACTCTTCTAGTTGTTCATCTTCAAAGTCTTCTAACATGCAAGCTTCAAATGGTGTCAGGTCCTTCATACCTTTTGTTGAAATTTGATTTTGCAAGTACACAGCAGTGTTTGCTGCTTCTCCCCAAAAACGTTTTGGAAGATTCTTCTCATGAAGCATGCATCTTGTCATCTCCATTATGAATCTATTCCTCCTTTCATTGACGCCATTCTGTTGAGGAGTGTATGGTGTTGTCAATTGATGTTCAATTCTAGCATTTTCACAAAACCTGTTAAAAGTTTCTAAAGTATACTGCTTGCCATTATCTGATCTTATAGTCAAGCATGCACTTTCATTCTCAAATCTGGCTTTGAATTTCCAAAATACACCCGCAACTTCTGACTTTTTCTTTAGCAAGAAGATCCAACACATTCTTGTTAGATCATCAATAAAAACAATGTAATAAAGATTATCATTTAATGATGGTGTTCGTTGAGGACCGCAAAGATTGACATGAACCAGTTGCAGCTTTTTCGAGGCTCTCCATGCCTGTTTAGGAAAGGGTTGCTATGTTGCTTCCCAAAATTACAAGCACGGCAAAGAGGCATATCATTATCAATGTCAGTGAGTCATTCTACCAACTTCTTTGACGGCATCTAAAGCAAACCTTGATGATGAAAGTGTCCAAGTCTTTTGTGCCAAATCTCAGTGGTACTAACTCTGGATATAAAAGTCATCTGCCCTTTCTCCATCGGATTTAGAGCAAAGTTTTTTTCCTTTCATTTTGACATTGAACAAGTCATTGCCACTAGCATCTCTAATCAAGCACCATTTATTCTCAAACAACATTTTATAGCCCATATCAAGTAACTGATAAATTTTAGGTACAAATAAAACATCTGGAATCAATTTTGTACCTTCATAGCTTGTTATAGCTACCGTGCCTTTTCCCTTAACTTCCAAGTGTTCACCATTTCGAATCCTCACTCTCTTGACTTCAGTGTCTCCTAATTCCTCAAAAAACTCCTTGTCATATGTCATATGATTTGTGCACCTATTGTCAATCAAACAACTCTCGCTTGATTCTTTGCCTGAGAAACAAGTGACCACAAAAAATTGATCTTCTTCTTCTTGATCAGCTTCCTATGCATCTACTTCTTTCACCCGACCTTTGACTTTGTAGATCACAGCTTTATGTCCAAGTTGATTGCATTTGGAGCATTTGGCGTCGGGTCTTCTCATACACTTGTACAGTGGAAGACCTTTCTTCTCACAATGGTGGCAAGGTGGATAAAATTTTATGAAACCTCCTCCTTTCGTCTTCTGATAATTGACAGATGAATCTCCATTCGTCGATTGGTTTTTGAAATTTTTCTTGTTATACTTGCTGTTGTCTTGATGCTTAACAGGTAAGGCACCTTCAATCACCTCTTCTTGCCTCATAGACCTCCTTTGCTCTTGTGCTTGTAAAACATTCAAGAGCTCTTTAAGAGAAATCATTGACAGGTCTTTGGTATTCTCCAGAGTAGTAATGGTGGCTTCAAACTTCTCTGGAACGGTGACCAGCAACTTTTCAACAATCTTGGAATCATTTAACACAGAACCAAGCAATCTCACCTTGTTGGCAATGCTGAGAAGTCTGTCAGAGTACTCATTTACCGACTCAGACTTCTTCATCTTCTGCAACTCGAAATCCCTAATCAAATTCAGGACTTTCATTTCACGAATCCTCTCATCTCCTTCATATTCAACCTTGAGGTAATCCCAAATTTCCTTTGCTGTTTCGAGGGACATTATTTGCATGAAGATCTTTTGAAATACAGCTGCAAATAGGCAAAATAGGCAAACTTTTGCCTTTGATTTGTGCTACAGTAGGATTTGCTGGAAGTGAAGGGACCTCGTAATCCTCTTCTATTGCTTCCCAAAGATCCAAAGCCTCCAGATAAGTCTTCATATGAACTGCCCACATTTGATAATTGTCTCCATCGAAGACGGGTGGTGCAACAACTGAAAAACTGGATTCTTCTCCCATTTTAATCTCACATATCCCTTAAGAAGATGACTTTGATACCAATTTGTTAAGGAAAGAACAAGTGATTGAATGGTTGATAGGAAGATATATTGCAAAGAGCAAGAAGGCTCTATATACATAGAGAATATGAAAGATATTTAGAAAATGTACCTAAAAATCCGCCGAAAACCTAGTAACCTAACCAAATCAAAACTAAATCAACTCCTAAGATTTAATGAGAAACATTAACGGACAGTAATCTAAAACAGGTGATCTTTAACACATGTCAATAGTAGATTCGCTTACTTAATTGACCTAGGTCGACGTTACTCTACTTTCTTAATGCTAGCTTGAAATCCAATTCTATCTCATGAATGTGGCTAGCTAGCATTCAATTGAAAGGCTGAATTCTCAAATTGGTATCGCAGTAAACTGATACAGAAACTCCTTGTCGTTGGAATTCAAAATCTATCATCACTGTAGGTCTATTTGGATGTTTTCCACCAAAAATAGAGAAATCCAACCTTGGAGGCACAACTTCCACCAAAACTATTTCTTTAAATTTTACTTTATTAACTATTTACCTGAAACTTGAATTCTAGCAATAGTATCTGCAACAACGGTAAAAATAAAATAAAATAGAATAAATAAATAAGTAATAATAAAATTGTAACTCATACAATCACTCCATCAATCTCAAGCTAACTCCTTTCCCAAATATCTCTCCTCAACACCTCCTCAACTGTCAGACAATTCTGAAAAAAAAAACAAAACAAAACATGGTAAATTTCCATGGGAGCGATGATGCCATTTTTGGAAAAAGAAAATGAAAGAAATAGATCCTTAGATTTTCTTGTAGAGAGAAAAAGAAAAAGAGGTGTTTAAACATATTCAACCAGATGAAAGAGATAGAAAAGTTCATCCATAAGTTAGATCTTCTTTCTCTTTTATCCTATTTCAATTAATTATTTAGATTTTTGCTATTAGTTATAGAAAATCAGTATTGTAAAAAAAGAAATAAGAGCCTATTAAAATTGCCCAAAATAATTGTGAACAGAATTTAAGAAAAAATAATGAAATACAGAGAAAAGAAAAAAAAAATGGAAGATATGGAATTCTTTCTTTTATTGTCCTTTAATTGAAGAATCGATTCAAACGGTCAAAAGTAATGTAAACCCAACAAAAATAAAATAGGAGCAGAGTGTGAGAGAGAAGGAAAATGGAAGTTAAAATAAAAACAGAGAAGGAAAAAAAAAAAAAGAGAAATATGGAATAGAAGGAAAACAAAAGACCTGAGAAATTATTATTATTATTATTTGTACTTACTCCAAAAACACAATTTAGAAAAAATGAAAACGTGGAATTCGATTTTTTTGTGTTCAAAATGGGTGATAGCTTTAAATATAAGTGAGAACAAAGTTGAAGAATGAAAGCAAGTAAATTTGGAGTTAGGTAGAAATTCAGCTAAGGCTAACTAAGTAAGTGGCATTACGGTAGGATAGACTAAAAATTGTATGAGCTATAATGACGTATGGATTGGGTTGTACGATGTCGTATGTTAGTATATGATGATGTATGAACTGTATCGTATGATGTCGTATGTTAGTATATGACGATGTATGAGTTGTATCGTATGATGTCGTATACTAGTATATGATGATGTACGAGTTATGATGATGTGTGAGTTATGATACTTGATGATGTGCATAATGTATATATATTTCGATGAATGACGTACTTGATATGCATGATGTACTTTATGGCAATATGATGAGTATGATGAGTATGATGATTGTGTAACGTTTACCTTAATATGATGATGTTTTCCATATTGAGCATGTTATATGATGATGAGTGCCATATTGCATCAAGTCATTAGATCGACATATGACACAATCCTAAGAGCATAAAAATGATATTAATATAAAAATATCCACCAGTATGTGTTACCTAGAGTAACAAAGAGATGAGACTGAAGAGTTGTGTCAGAAGAGACATTACGATAGATTTAGAGGGACCTCATGCATATTGTATATTCATAAGCATAGGGCTACTTGCCCTAAAGATGATAAGAGAGGACGCGCAGAATACGAGGATGAGTGCGAAAGTACACAGTATGATGATGAATGCGAATGCACACAACATGATGATGAGTGCAAATACGCACCACATGATGATGAGTGTGAATACGCACCGCATGATAATGAGTGTGAATACGCACCGTATGATGATGGTGGTGTTCATGAGGCGCATGACACTATGGGGCTCCGCTGTCCTCCGGACGTCGCTACAGATTAGCTTGACCAGAGGGTCTAGGGGGTGTGCGAGCGCCATTGGGATTCACACTCACACGTGTGAGTCGTGTGTAGGGAAGTACTACACATCCAATTTGTCCGAAACCGGAGGCCACCCTTATGACGTTAGAGATAGGTCCCTAAATCATGATTGCATTTGTTTGCATTTGCATGACCCCCTATTGTGGGGCCACTTAGTAAGTATTCTTCGAAATACTTAAGCCGTGTGCTCATCATTTTTCAGGTAAAGGCAAGGCACACTTGTACGGACGACGACGACATCGCGATCAGAGGCTATGGCATGTGGATACGGTAGATTCATATTTAAATTTCTAGGTTCAGGTGAGAATAGACTATTATGCATTTCATTGTTTTAAATTATTTTGTATTGCTTTTATTTTCTCTAAAGTTCAGTATTTCGCATTTAAACACGCAAGACCATGACTGTGTTTTTTAGAGTAGAAATTGTTTTAAGCTTTTTTTCAAAATTTTCGTTATAAATAATGTTCATGAAAGAGTTATATTTATGCATTATAGATGAACATGAGACGTTAGTAACGACTATGAGTAATTACATATTTGTGATAGGAGTAGGAGTATTATCATTGTTTATTTCCTTCTAAATCCCCACCCTCCGGCATTCTCATTGGATATATCTAGTTCTTGTCATTTGCAAATTTTAAAAACTAGTTAATGTATTTTTGGAAGCCTAAACTTCAAAGGAAAAGATAGAAGAACCTGAGGATTTCATTAAAAACTAGAAATGACAGATGTTGCATCCATCAGCCTAAAGAATTTGATAAACAATCTACATGTTAGATGATGATGTGGGAAGATACCAAATGTTACCATTTTTTGATCCAACCAATCCCAAACATGGTGTTGCCTTAAAATTAAGCTTCCAATAGAAGAATGCTAGCAGATTGTTGAATTTGTGTGTCATTGAGGAAGGAGTGGTTATTATACGTTCATTATTGGTGGTACTCACGTCGAGGATTGCGGTTTATATATGAGATGTTCATTTTCAAATAGTAATCAAAGTAGTTTATAGTATATGAATAAGATTGAATCTAAATTGTTCATATGGAGATATGTGAATAATGATATCCTATACTATGAATTTGTATAAGATTGAACCACAGACATTTAATCTCTTTTTATAAATTTGTTAATTGAGAAGATTAATATTTCAAAAAATGACCATATGCAACTTAACATTAATCTTGAGTGAATTATGATCTCGTGACTTAGAGGGCTTGTTCTTTAATTTGTGTGAATGAGAATGAATTTTGTATCCAATTCAATATGCTTGCCTTTTTGGAGACCTTATCAAATAAGGAGTAATTCCCTTAAGTGATGATTTCAAAGCTTGACTAATGAGCTTGTAATAATCCAATTTTCGAGAGGCTCGAGCCACGAATCATCATGTATGTAATGAGGTCACTGGAAAAAAGGGGCGAGACTCACCGGAATTCTCGCACCCTCACCTTACACGTTTCCCCAACACCAAGAATACGCCAACGACCTTCAACCACACCTCACAGAATCCACTTGTAAAGAAAAATAACATGAGACTCAGGGAAAACGAGGGAGAAGAAGAAAAGACAGTTGAGTTACCTCATGATGAGCATGACGCTGACAACCACCCTGTCGAGACTCATCGCGTTGTATAATGTAGATAACATCATGGAAGAGAAGACTAACAAACCAGGAAACACCATGACGTACACAAGTGATTACTACCAAAACAATGTCATAACTTTGTCAGCCAAAGAGGATGAATTGATTGCTAATACAACTTTGTGTGCGTTGGTTCGAACCTTAAAAGGTATAGAGTGAGATGGAGGGGAAAGGGGCACAATTTATTTTAACTTGAGAATATGACATAGTTTTTTAACACATAAGTCATTCGTGTATGGCTGACGACGACATCGCAACTTGAGACCATGACACATGCATAGGGTAGTCACATTTATTTTTCTTAGACTTAAGCTAGAATATTTATTTTATTTAATTTTTTTTGTGCCGTTTTAAAAATGTTTTTGAACACATAAGTACATGACTGTGTTCAAAATGAAAGTTATGTTTTATAAAAGTTTAAATGAACACGTTTGCATTCAATATTCATGATATATATATATAGTAGCGACCTTAAATTAAGTAAAAAACTTAAGGTCGTTATAATGTACTAACATGAGACTTATGAAAATTACAATAACGATTTTATTCTTAGAAAACGAAGAGGTGACACAACATTTAAAACTATGAAACAAGTATATACATATTAATTACAATGATCCTTTATAGTTGCGTACCACCTATTTAACATACCTCTTTTTGAGGCTTTAAATCATGGAAGTCTAGACTCGAGTGAAAAAGGATGATAATTTTTTTTTCTTTGAAATAAAACATTTGACTTAAAGAATAATTCAAATATTAGAAAGCAAAAATATATTAAGAATTCAAAGCTTATAAACGACTATCCAACCACGATCCATCTTAAAAATAAAGAATAGCAAGAATGACTATAAAAATACACAACTTCGGTGTGTCTGTATAGTGAATAATGAGGATTGATTTCTTTGCTAGCTCCGTGGACATGAGGTCTGCATGATTAAAGAAGAGCATCTCGAGATAGCCTTTGGATTGTGTTGCTCGAGTTGAGTTTCAAAGGTTTTTAGTCATACGTGTGTCATCTCTTTTTGGTTAACGATTGGAGATGAGGACATGTCCATTTTTCGTACGTCATGACAGCCTATATTGTTAAAAGTCGGAAACTTTTTATAGTTTTTCAGCCCATCAACACATCTATTATTAGCCCACAAAGAGATTGAAAGAGTAGAATTAATTAGATTTGAACCCGCTCCCTCTTAGGAGAATCAAAACTTGAGTCTTGCACCTTAAACCACTCAACCCCATACATTTCCACCATGATTAGTGATCTATTGGTCACCTGAAAAATAAAATAAAGTGTAGTAAGAGTGAGTATTAAAAATACTCAGGAAACACCAACATGTAGACTCTCGTCAAACTTATTCCTATACATGGAACCTGAAACTATGTACTCATACCGTTCTTAAGAGTTAGCCAAATTATGGTTTATGGTATGTGCTAACTGCTATATCTAAACCCTATCATACCTCCTTCAAGGAGTATTCAAACTCTTCGAGGTTCATAAACTAAAAGGTTTTTGGTACTTTTAGCTCTACGTTTTATCTAGGTCCATAATTAACTTTGTGTTAAATGTGCTTCGAGTTCCTGTGACCCCTTAAAAGGTCGTAGGGCAATCCTCATGAGTATGGTGGAGCCCTTTTCTCTAAGATCGATGTTCATACTTCACACTATTTACCTACTAGGCACTCAATTCGAAAAAGTCTTATTAGTAGTGTCGAGCAACATCTACCTGTCCCTAAGTTTAGTATTACTTATGAAAGAGCATGAGTTAAAAATCCTTGAAAAAAATGAAAGTCAAGATGGCCAAGTGGTCTAAGGCGCCAGACCCAAGTTTAATACTAACTGTACTTTTGTGGGCTGATAATAGATGTGTTGGTGAGACGAATTCTTTCACACCAATGCATTTTAGCTACTATAATGGATAAAGATGGGGAACTATTGTTTTCAACTTTTGATTATAAGTCAAGATGGTCGAGTGGTCTAAGGTGTCAGACTCAAGTTCTAGTCCTCGTGAGAGGGTGTGGGTTCAAGCTACTATAAAGATGGGGAACTATTGTTTTGACTTTTTTTAATTACAAGTCAGGATGGTCGAGTGGTCTAAGGCGCCAAACTCAAGTTCTAGTCATCACAGGGCTGATATCTTTCACTCCCTTTGATCTCTAGCTACTATAATGGATAGAGATGGGGAACTATTGTTTTTGACTTTTAATTACAAGTCAGGATGGCTGAGTGGTCTAAGGCGCCAGACTCAAGTTCTGGTCCTTATGAGAGGGCGTGAGTTCAAATTCCACTTCTGACAACCTTGTTTGTGAGTTGATAAGAGATGTGTTTATGTGCTGAAAATGTGAAAGTGAGATTTACAAACCATCACATACGGATTTATAAAGAGAAATTAAATATTTCATGCCTAGTTTTTTAAAAACTCATCGTATAGAATTCCTTCACTTACATGACTCCACATAACGATTTGGATCACATACGGATTTATAAAGAGAAATTAAATATTTCATGCCTAGTTTTTTAAAAACTCATCGTATAGAATTCCTTCACTTACATGACTCCACATAACGATTTGGATCACATACGGATTTATAAAGAGAAATTAAATATTTCATGCCTAGTTTTTTAAAAACTCATCGTATAGAATTCCTTCACTTACATGACTCCACATAACGATTTGGATCACATACGGATTTATAAAGAGAAATTAAATATTTCATGCCTAGTTTTTTAAAAACTCATCGTATAGAATTCCTTCACTTACATGACTCCACATAACGATTTGGATCACATTCTTTGTAACAATTACAAAATAGATGGTATGAACAGTGTTACCAAGGATAAAACACCCAACTTTATTCGTAAAGTATAGATCATTTATGTTATTACTTGAACATAACCCTCTTGTATGTCAACTACATACGGTTCAAGATTACGATAATAATTTTGATTTTTTTCGTATAATGGTTCATGTTAAATTGCAACTAAAATAATCAAAATTAAGAACCATTAACTGTTGATTTTATTGTTGATCGTTAACAGACTCAATCGGTTGACTGTTTATCGAATCGTGGACAGAAGCTAGACCACGTATAAAATTTGTTGTTCGTGCACAAACCAATCTTTGTTCCCATCTACTATTGACAAAGAAGAATAGACTTTAGGGGTGAGAAATTAAAAGTTGAATTTGATGGTGGTGTTTTAGACGTGCGGTACATATTTTGTGATCCTCAAGTGTGTGCAACAAAATACCCCAAATTGGAATCTGGCACGTGGTGGGCCTTTCTTTCTTTTTCAACCATGGATTCCATATTTCTTTTTAACTTTTTAACCTTTTGTTTTGTTTTTTTTTTTTTTTTTTTTTTTTTACTAGGATTAAAAATGTGGAGAATATGATGAGAAAATTGAATTTGAAATTGAGTGGAGTACATTGTTAGGTAAAAGTTGGGTTCTTTTTTCGTTTGTTGGGTTGGCATATTGATATGATTGGATGGCAATCACTTTAAAACTGTGAGAATATTGCGTAGCTTATGCAATTCAAAAGCTTAATTGACCATCCTCAAGTCAAATATTGAACTTATTCTTTTAAGTGTACCACTTCCATTTTTGTTCAATTATCATTTTAGATTTTTAATTATAAAATGTTTTCATGGAATCTTTTAGTACTGTGAGGCTACAATTATTTGACCTTTATAACTATCCATGTGTTTTGCTCTAGGTTTTAGGAAGGACCTAATTCTAAAGGTATTTGACCATATCGAGGTCAGGAAGTTGTTCATCGGGTTCTAGCACAACAGATCTTTTAAATAAAAAATCTAATCTCGGGGTGAACCAACTTTTCTATTCTCATACTTTGTAAGTTTGCATAGCCAAAGTAGTGAATGACAAGTATCCTAGGTTGAGTTGCGACCTCCTCATATTTCATAGGACGGTATGACATCTCGTCTAAACACATTTATGTAAGTTTAACTAGTGACCCTTCCATAGGAAAAACCATACAATCAATGTCTAGGGGCACGACCCCGTGTGCCTACCAACTATTCAATCCCCTCTCAAGACAGGTTTATAATATAACGAGTCTGTTCATAGGACCCCTGACTGTTTCTACACATGATAGTGGCACCTAATTGCCTCAACGCACTAAATTATTTAGCCTAAGTTTAGCTCAACTGTACTGCTCTTGTGCTCCTACAACTTGATTGAGTGTTAAAGGTTCGACCTAGGTCACTGATAACGTTATAGATGTACTAGAGAAGATAGAAGGTAGAAAATCTAGTGATACTATTCTTACTGCTGTTGGGTCTATTAAGCTTTCTTATTCATCTTTGTTATGGAAAACCTTGTAATTTCTTCTCATGTGACCAACTCAATCCCTCACCATAGTGTGATGCATTTTCACATTACTCGCTTGAGAACTATTACTCATCTAAGTTGTGTACACGTTATTTAGGAGTAGATATTCTTTTCATGAGTCTCTTGGTGTTCTCCTAGGCTGGCTCCTATAATGACTCATGGTCATCCTAGCTGAGCCTCCTTTGGAAGTGATATCTCATCACTAGCTCATCCGAGCAATCAACCTTCTAGATTGGTGTACAAGATCCTTAAGCTCTCATGTACTTACTCTACTAGTAAGTTTATGTCTTATGTATTGGTTTTAAGTTAGGATTCAAAATTCATATTTGGCACCTTACGGTCTCCACAATCCCCTCCACCTACTACAACATATTATGTTTTCTACTAGTCTTATATGTTTGCTTGCCACGAACACTACTTGAGCATTCTTCACAAGTATCACATACACACATGCATATGGAACTAGATTTCAACTATTCATATTTCAAATAATCTAGAAGAGAGTAGGTTTCTATCATCACGATGTCTTTCTCCAAACGATGGTAAACTAAATCATCACTTGACCCCATTACTATTTCCCAGGACTCTAACGTTCTCTGACCTACAAGGATGGTTCCATAAATTTATCTTTGAAGGCATGAAGACATGCTTGTCCAACCGTAAGGACCATGTCCATAGCAAATCGTCAACTCTTGGGCAATCCCTCACTAGTGTTCATCACCCCAGAACTCATAAATGACATAAGGTGCCTATCGCGCTCCTAGAAGTCCATAACTTGAACTTAGTCTATAAAGACTCCAACCAAAATCTTGCAGCCATGACCTCCATAGCTTCTCTCTCAAGGTTGGTGAATCTTATTTCTCAAAATGGCAACTTGTTCATAACTCCCTTCGTGGAGGGGATACCTAATTCCTCTAATAGTTGCCATTACCGGAGTGAACTATTATATTTGAGCCTACAATGCGATCTACACATACTTGGCTTCAAGAGTTATAATTATGGAAGGTTACACATAATTTTTTTTTCTATTTTTGGGGGTCATAGGTACCTCTTAATTTGGTACCAATCCTTAAGGAGTCTTGTACTGAAATCTATGGGTTAGTGACAATCTCATTCCTGGGAGACTTTAAAAGCTTCATTCTATCCAGAACTTCACTTTGGTTGTGTAACTGATCTTCGATCTCTACCAATTGGTCGGTCTAGGACTTGCCCAGTTATTTTGCAGCAAACATGTTTGTATATTACTCTTTTGGCAGCACGACAGCAATTGTGCGACACTTGTTCTAACCTAGTGAACAAGCCAGTTATGTGAGATTCAAACTTCGTGGACAATATTGGCGTATGTTCAAGCCTCAGGTCATGCCTGAGAAAAATGTTTTAGATAATGTGAGCTTGGAAATACGTTGAAAATAATTTTAAAGAGAACAATATTATATGTTAAAAGCGAATAAGCAACAACCACAACTTTGATAGCATATAACTCGGGCCGAAATAATTGACCACTAATCACATCCCCCTATAGTAGATTTTGGAATATTTTAGTCCTAGTGGGCGTAAACATGATTTTGGTAATCAATCATTCACCCCAATATTTACACAGCAAGAATAGTAAATGTCTACCTAATATGAAAGCAATTAAAAGGGGTTTGGAACGTGTTATGGACAACACGTCTTGGACAAGAATGACTAGGACATTTGACACACGGAGACAGACAACATACCTTGAATAAGCATGACCGTAGCACTGTGCAATGTTATAGCATTGTACAGCAATACTACACTAAGTATTGATGGAAAACATAAAAGAAATGCCCAAAAAATCTTTATAATTCCTGAATTTTAGTTCTTAAGAAAATTCAGTATATGTTTATGAAAACCTAGCTAATCATAAGTTCACAAGCCAAGTGTAGGCCTAAACTCTTGAATTCATCTAAACCCACTTGTATTGTTTATGTTAATTCTACTAATATAACCTTCATTATTAAAACAAGATAATGTTCAATCATAGGTCGATCACTCTTAAGATGGATGACAAAAAAGGAAAAACAAGAGTTGATGCACACATAAGTAAACTATTATCACTTAGCTACACGTAACCGAAGGGCCCTAAAATAATATACTTTGGTGAATTTGTATTTTTGGGAGCAAAATATACATGTGAAACAAAGAAAGAAATTAATACATTAAGTTACAACTAGAAATTGAGATGATTGTTTGCATACCTTAGAATATCATCTTAGATTGCATTTTATATTTGTATACTCATAACAAATGATTAAGTATCTCCACATTCTCTAGGAATCTTGTGGGGCTGGAGGGCCATGAGCCCTTTTGAGTGTAGTAAATCATTTTGGTCTATCATCGTCCAACTTTTGAATCTCAGATCCACCTTTGAAAGGGTCAGCCAAGCTAACTGGGGCCAACTACTTGAGGGTTGGCCCAAGTTACGTTCGGCTAACTCCGAAAGTTAATGATTATCACGACTCGATTTTTTAGGTTTTAAACATTTGAACTACCACTAAAAACATAAAAACTAAAAGTAAATAAAATAAAAGATAAATATACGCCAAAAAAATTCAATAATACAAATCTAAATATATATGACTCAAAATATAAAAAACGGATTGACGCTCTAGAGAGACCCCCTTTGTAACCGCGCAGCTCTCGAATGTTTCTCCACCTAGATCGACAGCCTACCAACACGAAAAAAAAGTAACTTACAAATAGACTCTTATCGCATCCTTAACCTAGTATGTATCTATGAGCTTCTCTTTGGGCTTTAGGAAGTTTGGATTTGGTCTCTACTTATATCTAAGTATCTAGAATGCCTCAAAATTTCGAGTAATTCTCTAATTTGAATCTTAACCCTACGGGTGTATACCGGTTATTCAACCTTTTTATTCCTTGACTTAGGACTTGCTTTGCTTATGTAGTGGATGATCAGTGACTTGGGTTGAGGCGCGCCTCATAAAGTTCTGATGAGACAGTATAGTATTTTCTATTCTAAAAATCAACCAGGGAAGGTTAGTTGGCGGATCCTTTCATAGGTCCAAAAAGTCAATTAAGTTTGGGGTATGCAATCCTCTGTATATCGGCCATCTTTTAGGTTTACCTACGTTGTCCCACGCCCCTCTCAGGAATAGGTTTACAACATAGTGGCTCTGCTCAGGAGACTCCTTCTCATTTCCAAATGATTTAGGCACCTATCACACTACCCTAACTTGTTTGTCCTTAGTTTGATGGTACGGGTACTTGAGTGAAAGTTCGGTGATATGGATATTAGAGTGGAAAGGGTAGTGGAGAGTCTGATGACACCATTCATACTACTTATAGCCTGGTTGCTACCTTAGTCATTTTTGGATGTCGTGGAGGTTACTACATTCTTAGGGGTGTCTAGGCATTTTAAGTCTCATCTCTTGTTTCCAAGACATTTGAGATTAGTACTACTTATGATAATGTATAAGTGCACTTTTTCTTGTTAATTTTACACTAATTTATTATATACATTCACGACCGATCAACTGTACAAAAAGAAATCATTAAAGAAAAACATGAAATTCAACCAAGAAGAAAATAAATTTAATTTGAAGTGTTCCAATTAATATTTAATATATTAGATATATTAAGCCTAAAAGAGAAATATACATTTATTTTAAAATAATTAAGTATATTAGATACATTAAAAAAAATTATAATTGAAATTTGAATGAGATTTAAATTATTTAAATATATATTTAAATATTTTTTGACATTTAAACATTATTTAAATAAGATATTATTATCACGCGGGACTTTAAAATACTGTAAAAAGCTTAGCGTTTAAAACAAAAGAGTATAAAATATAAGTACATTTTTATTTACAAATTCAAAATAAAGTTTGAGTTTGAATATATTGGGTTCGATTAACAAACAACTTAAAACATTAAATCAGTCGAAAATACGATGTAGCTATGTATGACGCCTACTATAGATCCACTCCTGTTAAGGATATTTAGTAATAAATTATAGTTTACCATATATATTATATTTGATATTTTATTATAAGGCAAATATTAGATATTTGCCTTATTGCCATGGGTATCTTTCCATTTATTGTTATTTTCATTTATTACTATTTCCATATCCTTGTAATTTATTTGATTATAAATAAGATAACTTTCACACCATTTAGATGTGGTGGATTAATCAAAGATTCACATGGTATCAGAGCCATTTTGGTTTAACAACCCCAAATCCTTTCTTTTCAATGGCTTTTGAAATCTTCTACTGTTCTTCTCCACCACCCCTGCTGGCTTTGACACCGCAGGAGCAGTCTTCATGGCTACCGCAGGCGGAGCTGATTAATTACTCTTCGGCTCCACCCTATTGACCTCCAAATCATCCTTCACCATACTCTGTACATACAACCTCACCTTTTCCAAACATAGTCTCTTTCATTTTCTTCTCAATTTTCCCTTTATCCTTCATCCTTCACAGAAACCCTAATCTTAGGATCTTCATCAGCATTTCTCTTCGGAAATATACAGAATCTCGATAAGCCTATCGACCTTTTGCAGAGATTCACCTTTGGAATCTAGGCGCCGCACTGGCATCTTCGCCAACCAAGTTGCTGCCGCCCTTCTCGCCAAAATTGGCTCCTTCGCCCCAATGTGGCGACTCTTCCGGCTGCCCTTTTTGCCAAAATTGGCTCCTTTCCCCAATGTGGCGACTCTTCCGGCTTCAACATTGTCTTTGTCCCTTGCTCTAGGTTTCCCCTTCTACTTCTTGGGGTTAGACATATTCTCACCAGAGCCAAGGTAGCATCGTCGCTAAGCGACAATCCCTGTTTATGGGTTAGACATATTCTCGTCGAAGCCAAGGCAGCATCGCCGCTGAGCGGCGATCCCTCTGCAATTTTCGATGGCCAAGAAAGTGTTTCTTTACGCCTCCTCTGAACCAGGTTGTTGACATCTTCACGAAAAGTGTTTCTCAACCTCTTTGAATTTTTCAGATTCAAGCTTCACGTTCGTTTAAATCCGACGTTCAGCTTGCGGTGGGGTGTTAAGGATATTTAGTAATAAATTATAGTTTACCATATATATTATATTTGATATTTTATTATAAGGCAAATATTAGATATTTGTCTTATTGCCATGGGTATCTTTCCATTTATTGTTATTTTCATTTATTACTATTTCCATATCCTTGTAATTTATTTGATTATAAATAAGATAACTTTCACACCATTTAGATGCGGTGGATTAATCAAAGATTCACAACTCCCATTCTCGAACAGCTCTTTCTTGTCACCTTAAAAACATGAGAGATCTGGAATGAATACGAGACTCAGTAAGTAGCCTATTTGTATACTTTTAGTCTTGTCCATGGTGGATGTTAGGGTACCACTATGAGATCTCACATTAGTTGAACAGGGGAATGAAACATTCCTTATAACCGTGTGGAAACATTTCTCTATTAGATGTGTTTTAAGACCATGAGGCTAATGCCGATATGTAATGATCAAAGCGAACAATATCTGCTAGAGGTGAGCTTGGACTATTACAAATAGTATCAAAGCCAGACACTGGGTAGTGTGCCAACGAGGACGCTAGACCCTCAAGGGGGCGGATTGTGAGATCTGGTTGAAAAAAGAATGAATCATTCCTTATAAGTGTGTAGAAACCTCTCTCTTGTGGGCGCGTTTTAAAATTGTGAGGCTGATGGTGGGCCAATGCTAGCGGTGGACTTGGGGCGTTCAACCATACTCATTACTTGTCGTGTTCTTGTCCGGAGAATTTAGGTCCTTAGGTTCTGTTCTTGAGTTTTAATTCTTGACATGGTTCTATGTAACGACCCAAAAAAAACAATAATAATAATTAAATAATTAAATAATTAAAAATTTAAAATAATTAAAATAATAATTTTCCCTCAACTACTCTCCACTAACCCTCCTTTCTCTCCCAACTATCAAAAAAAACCAACAACCAGATTTAGGAGGAGAGCTGAAAGATTTAATTTGGAGAGAGATCTTGTTGTTATTACTGTAAGTCATATTTGAGATCTCTTTTTCATTAATCCAAAAGATTTTCTTTTCTTTGTCTAATTTCATATTTGAGATCTCTTCTCCATTAATCCAAAACGGATTTCATTTTCCTAATTATTCAGAATCAAATCACTTGTTCTCTAGTTCAGTTATTTAAATTTTTGGTTATGATATTAGGTCATAGAAAATAAAGAATAGATGATGCAAATATTTGTCAATAGAATAAAAGAAAATACAAAAGAGATAGAAAAATGGAAGATAGCAAGTTAATAGAAAACAGAGTAAAAGAGAAGAATGGGAACAAAAAATTAACAGGTAAATAAGAAAGGAAAGATTTTCCAAAGAAAGATTTGGAAAGAAAATTTATCTCTGAATTTTAGATTTTAACAAAATTAAAAGAAGAAAAAAAAAATATCAGATAAAGGAAACATTTGGAAAGAGAATTAATTAATACAAAAAAATATGAGATTACCCTAGAGAGGCCAGAATACTGTTAACAAAATCAGGAGACAAAAAAATATATATATATAGATAGGAGGTCAATATATATATAGATAGGAGGCAATGAGAGGCCAGAATACTATTAACAAAATCAGGAGACAAATATATATATATAGTAGATAGGAGGTCAATATATATATAGATAGGAGGCAATGAGAGGCCAGAATACTATTAACAAAATCAGGAGACAAATATATATATATATAGGAGGCCAAATACGGTAAACAAAATAAAAGGAAAGAGAGAAAAGTAGAGAGAGAAGAAATACAAAATCAAAAGGAAAGAGAGAAAAGTAGAGAGAGAAGAAATACAAAATCAAAAGGAAAGAGAGAAAAGTAGAGGGAAAAGAAATAAATAAATAAATAAAGAACCGGAAGTAAAGGAGAAAAAACAGAGAGGAAAGAAGTAGAAGAGAAAATATAGTAGAGAGAGAAGAAATACAAAATCAAAAGGAAAGAGAGAAACAGAGAGAAAAGAAGTAGAAGAGAAAATACAGTAGAGAGAGAAGAAATACAAAATCAAAAGGAAAGAGAGAAAAGTAGAGAGAAAAGAAATAAATAAATAAATGAAAAGAAAGAAATAAATAAATAAAGAACTGGAAGTAAAGGAGGGAAAAGAAATAAATAAATAAATAAAGAACCCGAAGTAAAGGAGAAAAAACAGAGAGGAAATAAGTAGAAGAGAAAATACAGTAGAGAGAGAAGAAATACAAAATCAAAAGGAAAGAGAGAAAAGTAGAGAGAAAAGAAATAAATAAATAAATAAAGAACCGGAAGTAAAGGAGAAAAAACAGAGAGGAAAGAAGTAGAAGAGAAAATATAGGAGAGAGAGAAGAAATACAAAATCAAAAGGAAAGAGAGAAACAGAGAGAAAAGAAGTAGAAGAGAAAATACAGTAGAGAGAGAAGAAATACAAAATCAAAAGGAAAGAGAGAAAAGTAGAGAGAAAAGAAATAAATAAATAAATGAAAAGAAAGAAATAAATAAATAAAGAACTGGAAGTAAAGGAGGGAAAAGAAATAAATAAATAAATAAAGAACCCGAAGTAAAGGAGAAAAAACAGAGAGGAAATAAGTAGAAGAGAAAATACAGTAGAGAGAGAAGAAATACAAAATCAAAAGGAAAGAGAGAAAAGTAGAGAGAAAAGAAATAAATAAATAAATAAAGAACCGGAAGTAAAGGAGAAAAAATAGAGAGGAAAGAAGTAGAAGAGAAAATATAGGCATATAGAGAAAAAAAAATAGGAAGGGAAGAACTAAAAAGAAAATACAAAATGCCAAAATACAAAATCAAAAGAAAAAAATAAAGAGAAGAGAAAAATAAATGGGAAGAGTTGAGAGTAAGAATTGATCGGAATTGACCCCAATATTAAGGTTTTTTACACTTTTCCGGAATATCATTGGGCTCTCAGAAAGGTTTGACTTACTACTTTCTGAGATACGAACAGTTTAGTAAGGCACCATCCACTGTGCGCAAACACCGAAGGCTTAGTGGCATCTCCTTCGGTAACTGCTTTATTGCAGCGCGAGTAAGGCCTCTGAAAAGCCAATTATATGGAAGAAAAACACACAATCGTTCCCCTCACACATGTGTTCTCAAACACTAGATAGCAACCAGCAGGAGCATCGTATAATCGGGATATCACAACCTCTGTCCCGGTAATCGTTGTTCCTCGATTGCTATAAAGTGTTTTCTTCAATTTTTTTTTAATATTTTTTTTAGGGAGAAATCGACTTTCTCTGTGTAATAAGCACTGCAAATAACCCCTAAAAGACTCACTGAAAGATTAAGCACAGTCTATCCATTGGATTTTTTCGACTGAAAGACTATTACACACAAAACATCTTACCCTGAATCGGAGAAAGAAAGAGGCTTTCCTTGCAAGACAATACTAATTATTGCAATTAAGTAAAAATCGATTAAAAATTGTCAAGAATATGTCTTGAACAAAAATGGAGAGAAAAAGCAGAGTACAAAACAAATATTAAAAGACAAGAGAGAAGTCACTCGAAATTAAAAATAGAAAATGAAATCTTAATATAAATAGAACATATATATAATATGTGTATATATATTTAGAGGTATATTATAACGTTCCAAGACTTTATCCATGCAAAGTCTTAAATGCAGTTTAGCACATGAACCATGGTAAGAGTTAGAGAATTAAATATGAAATAAATGCCATGGATTCTTAAAGGTTGGCTTGGATACAAAGGGAAAAATCGAACTTTCATTAAAGATAAATTGGTGACAACCGTATAAGCTAATCAGGTAAGTGACCTTACTATAGGATAGGCTAAACATTGTATGAGTTACGATGATGTATGAACTATGTCGTACGATGCGGTATATGAGTTATGATGATGTGTGGGTTACGATACTTGATGTGCGCAGTATATATATTGTAACGACCCGGGAAAGAAAGAAAGAAAAAGAAAATATTATATATATATATATATATATATATAATAAAT
>NC_036639.1:7181481-7182536 GCF_002806865.2 Cucurbita pepo subsp. pepo | reverse complement strand
GTCACCCTTAAGGATGTTGCAGTCACCGATGGTAATGCCACTACGCCATCGGTATTGGCACTCAGTGGATGGAGCCTTACATGACAGATTGTGGCATCTGATGATATATGTTAACAACAACGTCAACCATCACATCAGATGGTTACTCTCACAACCTTAGTAAGGAGTAAGGAAGTAGCCTATTGAATGTCTAAAGATCAAACCTCCGTATCTCTAGCCCCGCTCTGTAGCCTTATCTCTACAGTAGCCGAAGGAATTGCCACTACGCCTTCGGCTTGTGCGCACAGTGGAGGGTGCCTAACCGTAAGGAGGGTCCAGTCAACGATGCAACAGTAAACTACGCAACCGGAAGGTTAAGGGGTTCGGGATACTTTGTGTTTGTTATTTAGATTAGTGGTATTCAGTAAAGGTGGTGTATCTTTTAGTGAGGGAGTTTGTGTAAGTGTGAACATGTAGGGTTAGGATTTAGAGAGGTGTATATTTGTCGTAAAGTGTCCTTTTTGAGTTAGTGTGTGTGACATGCGTGCTTAAAGAGGTTTGTTTCCCTAAAGGGGCACATTTTGTGTGGAGTACTTTTTTGAAAGACTATACAGTCTATAGAGAGGATTTTTTCGACTTAAAGAGGATTACACACACAAACTCTCCTAGAAAGACTATACAGTCTATCTAGAGGATTTTTTCGACTGAAAGACTATTACACTAAAAACTCTCCCTGAAAGACTAAACAGTCTATCCATACCATTTTTTCGACTTAAAGACTATTACACACAAAACTTCTTTCCCAGAGGTTTAGTTCCCAGAAAGCTAATTACACACACAACATCTTACCCGGAATCGGAGAAAGAGGCATTCCTTTTATGCCCGGAATCTGAGAAAGAAAGAAAGAAAGAGGGTTTAGCACTGAAAGACGATTACACACAACACTTCATTCCCAGAGGTTTAGTCTCCAGAAAGAGAATTACACACAAAACATCTTTCCCTGAGGTTTAGTGCCCAGAAAGTAAATTACACACACAACATCTGACCCTGAATCTGAGAAAGAAAGAGGCTTTCCT
>NC_036639.1:7117143-7173363 GCF_002806865.2 Cucurbita pepo subsp. pepo | reverse complement strand
ACCTCCGGACGTCGCTACAGATTAGCTTGACCAGAGGGTCCAGGGGGTGTGCGAGCGCCCTGGGGATTCACACTCGCACGTGTGAGTCGTGTGTAGGGAAGTACTACACATCCAATTTGTCCGAGACTGGAGGCCACCCCTAAGATGATTAGAGATAGGTCCCTATTCATGATTGCATGTGTTTGCATTAGCATGGCCCCTATAGTGGGGTCACTTACTGAGTATTTCTTCGAAATACTCAGGCCGTGTGCCATATTGTTTTTCAGGTAAAGGCAAGGCTCCCATGTACGGTTGACGGTGGCATCGTGATCAGAGACTGTGGCGCGTGCATAGGATAGTTGCATATTTAAAATTCCTAGTCTTGGTTAGGATAGGGCGTTTGCATTTCATTCATTTATATTAATTAATTTGTAATCGTTTTATTTTGTCTTTTGAACTCCAGCATGATGTTTGAAACACGTAAGTCCGGCAGTGTTTTTCAATGTTTTAACGTATTCTGAAGTTTTAAATTTTTCCGCTAGTAAAGATGAGCATGCTTAGGTTTTTATTCTGCATTAGAGATGAGCATGAGACGTTAGTGGCGACTCTAGATATGTGGAAATTTAGGGTCGTTACATATATATTTTGATGAATGTCATACTTTATATGTTTGATGCACTTTGTGGCAATATGATGAGTATGATGATTGCGTGACGTTTACCTTAATATGATGATGTTTTCCATATTGAGCATGGTATATGATGATGAGTGTCATACTGCATCATGTCGTTAGATCCCCTAAGAGCGTGAAAACGATATTAATATAAATATTCACGAGTATGTGTTACCTCGAGTAACAAAGATATGAGACTAGAGGGTTGTGTCAGAAGAGACATTATGATGAATTTAGAGGGACCTCATGCATATTGTATGTTCATAAGCATAGGGCTACTTCCCCTAGAGATGATGAGTGCGGACGCGCACCATATGATGAGCGCGAATGCGCATAGGTGCGAATGCACACAGATGAGGGTGTTCATGAGGCGCATGACACTATGGTTATGAGGTTTTGAGGTTTTGAGGTTCTAAGTTCTTAGTTCTAAGAATTTTGATCTCGATCCTCGTTAAAATTTATTGTCATTGGTTCTTAGTCCTTATTATTGATTATTGTCCTTGCCCTTATTTATTGTTCTTGGTTCTTATTTCTAGTTTCGTGTTTCTTATTTTGTTCCCTAAGACACTCTCTTTGAGATTTACGATACAAGACAGGAACATAACAATATGTGTCCAAGGCTTCATGTGCTCCAAACTACACCGTCTGAAAACCTACATTCAAAGCCTCATGCGTTTCAAATGATGTAGTTTGAACCTGCATCCAAGGCTTCATGCATTTCGTGCAATTCAGTCTGGAACCTACACTCAAGGCATCTTATCTTCCAAGTGGTGTAGTCTAAAACTTGTGCTAAGGTATCTTACATTCCAAACAATGCAGTCTGAGAACCTATGCCCAAGGTTTCATACTATCCAAGCAATATAGTATGAATACCTACGCCAAGACTTCATAAGTTTCAAGCAGTGCAGTCTGAAACCTGCATCAAAGACTTCTTACGTCCAAGCAAAAACAGTCTAAGAGTCTACATCCAAGACTTTTTACGTTTCAAGCGATGTGGTTTGAGTCATGAATATGTTATATCATGGGAGACCTACAGGATTTCTTGGGTTGAGTCTGAGGACTTTAGCCCTTGTTTTGAGCCGTACCTAGCACTCTTCATGTCTTAGTGGACTTTGGACTTGGGTTATGTTTTTTTTTTTCTTGATTCTTGTCCTTAAAGTGTTTTCTTAGTTTCATGGGTTCTTTCGTACTTGCTCCACTCAAGGCTTCTTACTTTCCAAGCGGTAAAGTCCCAAACCTGTGCCGAAGGCTTCTTACATTCAAAGCAATGCAGTATGGGAGCCTAGGTTTAAAGCTTTATACATTTCAAGCGGCATAGTCTTAGTACTTAATCTAGGAGGTTGATGTGTAAAGCGACATAGTCAGAAACCTGTATCCAAAGCTTGTTACGTTCTAAGTGATGTGGTCTAAGTCATGAATATGTTGTATCACGGAGGTCATGGGGTTTCTTGGGTTTTGAGTATGAGGACCTTAGTCCTTGTTTTGAATGGTACCTAGTAGTCTTCATGTCTTAAAGTCCATAGTGGTTTTTTCTAGATTCTTTTCCTTAGAGCATTTTCTTAGTTTCACGGGTTCTTAGTTCTTGCTCCAAAGGTTATTCCACTTTTAGGGATAGAAGAGAGGTAGTTCCCTTAAGCATTGACTCCAGGTCTTGAACAAGGGGCCCCACCCTCTCATTGGCCTGAGAGGGATTCAGTTTACTGGTTGAACCACAAACCAATTGTTCATAAGAGGATCAGTGGGACATAAGAGACAAGAAGTAACTTCAGGGGTAAAACGGTAAATTGACCCAGCTCTAGTTACGAACAACCTGTGAAGGATCGACTTACTAATCATGGTTATATCAAATGGACAGAAATATATCTATAGTGAGGGGAGTGCAACTACTAGGCTATAGTGGAGTGTCCTAGTAGTTAACGAATGTTGGTTAACAAGGTTAATGAGTTTAACCGGTTAATCTTGGATCGTTGGAGCCCATGATCTATAGGTCCATTAGATCCCTCTGCTAGCTCATATCGGACTAAACCATAGAACAGTGTGACGAGTGAGTTCGAAGTGTTCGAATTCAAATTAGGGAATATGCGCTACATATATACGATATATTTAACCGCATTTTTGTTTTATTTACGAATTAAACAAAAAAAGAGAATCTAAGATATTTAAATATTTAAATAAGATTTAAATATCTTAATCAAATATGTGTCGGAATTGATTGGGATTGACATTTGAATTAATATTAAATATTAATTAAATAGTTTAATTAATCATTTAATATTACTTTAATTTGAAATTAATTATTCAAATTAATTGTTGAATTAAAATGAAGAAAGTCAAAATGTTGACTTCATTTAATGGAAAAATCCATGTTAGTGGAATTTTGAGGTGTCAAAATTTGGTTTAATCAAACTTGCATGCTTGCCAAATAAACCCCACAACTTTTAGTGGAAATTTGACTGTTAAAATTTGGTGAACTCAAACTTGCATGCTTGCCACATAATCCCAAACATTTGAGTGGAATTTTGAGTGTCAAAATTTGGTGATCTTAAATTTGCATGAACATGCAAACGTAACTCTATAAATAGAGTGATCATGGTACATGGAAGGTCTTCTTGGTGAAAAACCTTGAGAAAACCTCTCACAAACACTCTCTTCATATATACAAAATTCCTCCCAAGTTTAGTCACTCGCCGGATTCCACAATCCCGTTCTAAGGCCGGAGGATAGTGGAGAAGACACTAGTGGTGGTTTAAAACCGGTTCATGAGGAAAAAGGAATTTGATGTAATAGCCCAAAAATAAATAAAGAAATAAACAAATAAAAATAATTAAAATATATATATAGTTAAATAATAAAATAATAAATAAATAAATAAAATAAAAAGAAGAAAAACATTTGGTAACCGATCCCTCCTTCCTTCAATCTCTCACCACTCCTTCCCTAAAAATAAATCTGGCAACAAATCACGAATCTCTTTTCTGTAAAAACAATGCAGATTTACCCAGAATTCTTCCTTCCTACAAAAACAAATAGAAAAAGAAAACAAAAGGTTTAAGCAGACTAGCTACGCCGGAGGAGATATGTCATTTGAAAAGGTTGACTCGGATTTCAAAGGACGGAATCGAACTTTCATTAAAGATATATTTGTGACAACGACTTAAGCTAGCCAGGTAAGTGACCTTACTATCGACATGGTTATTTTTATGTTGACACGTGCCCTGTGGTTCTGCACGTGTCATATATATTGATATGTGTGAATTGTCTGTGGATCGATATGCTTCCTATATGTTATGTTATGTTATAATATGTGGATTGTATGATAATAATTATGGTACGATGTGCTCTAGGAGATGTTTGAGATAGGATACGAGAAGGATGCACAAAACGAAATGTAACGATAGGAGTAAGATACGTTCATGAAACGTTAAGGTTAGGTTACATACCGGAGTGCTATGGATAGGAGAGATTGATGAAAGAATACGGTTAGGTTATGGGTAGAAAGGGATAGGTTTGTGATAGATTGATAGAACGATAGCGTTAGGGTACGTTCTTGTGACGATATGACTAAGGTACGTCACGTAATGATATGTCTGTGATAGGTATAAGAACGTTAAGGCTATGGTAAGTTAGAGAACGATATGACTATGAAGTGTTTACGTTATGACTTGGTTATGATATGATACATTGTATGCTAGATTATTGTGCTTAAGTACGAAATCATGTGAACGTGAATGTATGTTATTTATGCTGCTTAGTTGATGTGATATGAATGCATGTGACGATGTGTGACCCTTGTACGATTATGGCTTGTTGTATGAGTATTGGAATGTAACTGAATGAATTGTATGACATGAAATACGGTAAATTGCATGATACATAACCCCGCTAGGAATATGTATGATATGTAACGAAATGAGAATGAGAATGACATGTAAGCATGAAAACGTGACACGGGGTTATGTTCATTAAATGATGACTGTAGGACTAGTGGGACCTCATGCATATTGTGTGATCATGCATTTGGGGGGATACCCCTATCCCATCACGAGGGTACGGACGCGTACATCCAAATGGCAGGACAACGATCGTTATGCCCTGCATAGCGCTGCCGTGACGGTTTTAGTTTTAACGGGTCCCGGTGGGCCCCAGAAGCATGCCCACCGGCTAGGGATAGTGGCCCAGCGGTGTGCGAACTAGCTGGTGAGCCCATACTCGCACGTATGGGCTGCGTGTAGAGTATATGGTACACGTCCACGATTACCTGTTAGGATTACACCGTAGGGAAAATGAAACGAAACGAAACGAAAAAGAAACGAAACGAAATGAAACGAAACGAAAGATAGGTCCCATCATTTCATTGCATGTGATTGTTGCATTTAACCCCAATAGTGGGGTCACTTACTGAGTATTTCTTTAAATACTCAAGCCATGTGCTACTACATTTTTCAGGTTAAGGCAAGGCATTCCTGTACGGCTGACGACGGCATCGCAACTCGAGATCATGGCACATGCATAGGATAGTGGTATTTATTTTCTTAGACTTAGGATAGAATAGGATGTTTTAAACTTAAACGCTTATTTATTTTATTTCGGGTCTTTTGTTGTGTCGTTTTAAAGATGTTTTCGAAACACGTAAATCCATGACTGTGTTTTTAAGTTAAAGGTTATGTTTTATGGAATTTAAATGAAGTCTTCCGCATTCAGTGTTTATGGTATGTATACAGTAGCGACCTTAAATTAAGTAGAAAATTTCGGGTCGTTACATTTGAACTACAAAAGGTTAGTATTCAAACTCATTAAGTTTTAATACTTATGAACATGCTAGTTATTTACTATAATTGATGTTCTAAAAGTGCCTAAGATCCAAATTGCTTCCGCATGTGTTATATTAACACCATCAGTTGTCACTTGCATTACGGTATGATACGTGCATGATATAATATGATATGTTGAAGGACATGTTATGTGCATGACATGAAATAAGACGATGTATGATATGAATGATACGATATTCAACCCCGATACATGTCTTAAAGACTATGTTGTAAAATGATATGATATGAAGGAAAATGGAAGTGGTTGTTTTACATGATCCATGAATGAAAATATTAGGACCTCATGCATCATTGCATACATACATCGGAGAATCTCCCCTTATACGATGATATGGATGCATAAGTTATGAGGCAGAAAAAGGATCATTCTGTTTATCATAATGCTGCGACGGTCACTATTCCTACTGAGTGTCTGACAACAGCACCAGAGAATGCTAACCCGACCAAGAAAGGGGCCCAGGAGGTGTGCAAACTGATTGGTGGTTCCATACTTGCACGTGTAAGCCGTGTGTAGAATAGTAAATACATATCTAATTACTTGCTTAGGATAGTCACCTAAGGGAATACATATTTAAATGATAGGTCCCATTATGATTGTATGTGTTTGCATCTAACCCCAACCGTAGAGTCACTTATTGAGTATTTCTTAAATACTCAAGCCACGAGCTATTTCTATTTCAGGTAAAGGCAAGACACCCCTATATGGCTGACAATGACATCGCAAGTCGAGACCATGACACATGCATAGGATAATTGTATTTAATCTCTTAGACTTTAGGCTAGAATAGAGTGTTTTTCCTTTTAATATTTATTTATTTTATTTAGTATTTCATTAGTAGTTTTAAAAATGTATTCGAACACGTAAGTCCATGGCAGTGTTTTATGATGAGGTTTCAAATGACCATTTCTGCATAAAATGATTATGCTATGTATACAGTAGAAACTTTAAGTTAAGTAGAAATCTAGGGTCATTACAATCGTCATTTTGCACCTACCCTCAACTTAGCCTATAAAGCTCCTATGACTACCAAACTTCATATTCAACCTTAACCTTTCATATTAAGCCTTCAATTAAAAATTCATGCATAGTGAAGGTAATTTGAAAGGTTATTTCACATCTCTTGATTTTCAAGTTGAAGGCTCGATTTAGGTCATCAACTCTCTATTCTTAGTTTAATTCTTCCATATCCCTTTTAGTCTTACTTTACTTAAGGTTCCCAAGTGGTTCCTACAAGTAAAACTTGAGAAAAGTTTAGATTGGTTACTTACCTTATAGTTGATGTTCATGTCCTCAATTCGAAAGCTCTTTAGTAATCAAATTGCTCCAAATTTTCTTTAGTAGGTCTATCATTGAGTCTATTTTCGGGAGAAAAAAAATCATGAGAACTAGATAAGAAGGGTTCAATTTGATAAGATTGTAAGGTTGGTCTAGTTTTGGCTGGGTGTGGACGGTTCTGCATTCCCTAGTTCCACCTATGCCTGAAAATGACATTTTCTAGCCCAACATAATGATTTTCTCCTCACGATTCCTTCATAAAACTTAATATATAGTGTTATAAGGAAGAAGTAGAGACCATGTTCATACCTTCTCGTGGATTGGAGCTCAAGATATTAGTTTTGAAAGTTTATCGAAAAACATGTATTTCACCGAAACAAAACCTAAATTTGTTTTTATTGGTTGGGGCAATTCAGACCTTATCTCACCCCGATTCCTTCATGAAATCTCTTCATCTTCTTCCCTTGAAGCTTAAGAAATAGTTTTGGAAGTACGAATTTGAATGGATGCTCCTAATTTTGAGTTTAAATCTCTCGACCCTATATTGAGCAAAATGATACAAGTTTCTTTAGCTCACAATTTCTTCATGAAACCTTCTCTTCTCAATATCACGAAGCTAATGGTATACTTTGAATAGGGCTTTATGGACCGTGGATGAAGAATTCGTCGTTCCCCCAAATTAATCCATTTTAAGCTCGTTTTGATTTTCTTTTGATTACCCTCAATCCCGAGTCTTGGCCTTTATGGTCTTCATGAAAAAAAACTCATTTTCATCCCAAAAATGATTAGAACTAATTTGGAGGGACAAATTTACCTATAAGCTCCAATTATAATATAAAAAATTTCTCTCGTGGCAGCCATGGAAGTTCGAATTGGGGAAACATGTTTTGGCTTGTAAGGACCCTAAATTTCAACATATTCAAAGTCGCTACTAACTTCTCATGCTCATCTCTTAAAGGCAGAATATAACTCTTAAATGCAAATCATAAATAGTGGAAAGTTTAAAAACCCTCCCAACATATCAAACTACTAAAAAACACTATTGGACTTACGTGTTTCAAAGCGTAACGCTGGAATTTAAAATTAAAATAAAAACAATTAAAAATGAAATAACTTAAATATGCAACTATCCAATGCACGTGCCACAGTCTCTTATTACGATGTCGTCGACAACCCTATATGGGCGACTTGCCTTTACCTGAAAAATAATATGGCACACGACCTGATTATTTCGAAGAAATAAGTGATCCCACTATAGGGCCCATGTTAATGCAATCACATACAATCATGATTTAGGGACCTATCTCTAGCTCATCCAGTCTCAGACAAATTGGATGTATAGTACTTTCCTACACACGACTCACACGTGTGAGTGTGAATCCCTAGGTACTCGCACACCCCCTAGACCCTCTAGTCAAGCTAATCTGTAGCGACGTCTAGAGTTCAGCGGAGCCCCTGGTGTCATGCGCCTCATGAACACTCTTATCATCATATTGTGTGCATCTGCACTCATCATCATACTTTGCACGTCCACACTCATAATCTCTAGGGGAAGTAAACCTATACTTATGAACATACAATATGCATGAGATCCCTCTAAATCCCATCATAACGTCTCTTCTGACACAACCCTCTGGCCTCATCTCTTTGTTAATCTAGGTAACACATGCTCGTGGATATTTATATTAATATCCTTTTCTTGCTCTTAGGGTTGTGTCCTAGGTAATCACGTACATATAACATGCATCACAACTCAAGCATCATACTCATACATCATCATAAACATCATACAGCATCATACTCATACATCATCATAAACATCATACATCATCATACTCATACATCATCATAAACATCATACATCATCATAAACATCATACATCATCATATGGAAATCGAAATAAAAACTAAAAAGCTAAGTCAGATAAGTCGTTTTTCCACTAGAGGAGCCGCCGGAGAATCGTTAGAGGTCGCCGCGAACCGTTTGCACCAAGGGAATGCCTGTGCCATTGGGCGCCACGTGGTAGCAACAGGACATGCTGAGTAGTGCGGCTGGTTTCGGGTCAAGGCTGGTTTGGGTTGGCTCGCGAGTCGTTGGCTGTAGGTGTGGGCTGTTGGGCTTCAGTTCGCGAGGTGGGCCGCAATCTACTCGGTTGGTTTGAGTTTTGGGCTCTCAAGTTTACTAGGCTAGGTCGCAGATACTTAGGCTGCAGGGCGGTTCGGCTGGACCATGGGTCTGGTCTTAGGTTGGTTTGACTGGACATGGGCTATTGAGCTGGATTGAGTTCTTGGCCGAGAGGACTTGGGCCTCGGGTTACTGTAGGCGAGGGTTCGGTTCAGGATCACAAAGCAGGTTGCTGCGCTAGTTGCAAAGTGGTTGGGTTGGGCCGAGGAGACTTGGGCCTCGACTCTATGGAGCGGGTTTGATCTCAGCTTATAGAGTGGGCGTGGATCACGTCTACAGGCTGGACCAGCGTGGGTCGGTGCAGGTGGTTGGGTCGCTAGACTTGGGCCTTTGGTTTAAAGAGCTAGTTGTGGAGCAATCCGACTCGGATCCGATGGACCTTGTCTTCCTTACCCGACTTTTGTGCGATTTTCTAGTGTCGATTTCTCTCTCCGTCGTTCGTCGTTTTTTACACTGATTTCCATCCTTTTTCTTCTTCTTCCTCTCTATTTGCCTTTCTTTTTTCCTTTCTCGGAGTTTTGTGGCTTGAAAGGACCTATAATTCCAGATTTAAGAACGTTATAAAACCTGATTTTTTGATTTCGTTCACTGACACGATGCGTATGTAAAAGGCACGAAACTTACCATAGGTTGTTGTACAGTCATCGAGGATCCTTTTTGTGGCATTGATCTAACGTTTCGACGTCAATTATGGTTGTTTAAGACTCGTCAGAAATATTCAGAATCTCGTTGGTGTTTCTCGATAACTATGTTTCTCAATCGTATTTTCTTTCATTTCTCTAGTTGACAGTTTTCTAGGAGTCAAGGGCTGAAGGCTGGCGTTTGGAGGGGGGCGAGGAGAGTGGTCCCATGTGGGATCCGGAACCCGACGTTCATTGAAAACTCGCGAGTTTTCTGGCGACTGAAAGTTTTTTTTTTTTTTTTTAATTATTCACTGATTGTTACATTATATACCCCTAAAAAGAACTTTCGTCCTCATAAGTCTCAAACTCTTGCACTAAATCGGGGTATTTTTCTTTTATTTCGTTCTCACGCTCCCACGTAGCCTCCTTGGTGTGGTGGTTTCACCACAACACCTTAACGAACACATTTTTCTTGTTACGTAGCGCTTTTACTTCTCGGGCTAATATTCTTATTGGTTTTTCCTTGTAACTCAGATCTTCATTGAGTTGGAGTGGTTCGTAGTGTATTATGTGGATAGGGTCCGGAATGTATTTCTTCAGCATTGACACGTGAAATATATCATGTACTCCTGAGAGGGAAGGAGGTAGGGCTAACCTATACGCTACTAGACCAATTCGCTTGAGAATTTCGAAAGGCCCAATAAACCTAGGGCTTAACTTGCTCTTATGTCTGAACCTCAAGACACCTTTCATGGGTGCACCTTTAGGAATACGAGGTCTCCTATCTCAAACTCTAAGCTTCTACGCCTTACATCTGCGAAGCTTTTATATCTATTTTGAGCGGTACGCATCCTCGCTCGAATTTTCTAAACAACCTCATTGGTGATTCGAACTAGCTCGGCTCCTACTAACTCGCTCTCACCTACCTCATCCCAACATAGTAGAGACTTGCACCATTTCCCATACAGGGCCTCAAATGGTTCCATTCCTATAGTGGCTGGGAAGTTTTTATTATATAAGAATTCCATCCGGTGAAGTTTAGAATCTCAACTTTCCTTAAAATCTAATACGCAAGTGCGTAACATGTCTTCTAAAATTTGGCTTAAGCGTTTCGATTATCCATCTGTTTGGGGGTGGAACACGGTACTAAATTCAAAGCGAGTATCCAGCAATTTTTGAAGTCCACACCAAAATGCTGACGTAAAGCGTGGGTCTCGGTCGACACTATCAACATTGGAACTCCATGTAGTCTTACTATTTCTTTCACGTACAGTTGAGCTCAGTTGTCAATATATGTAGCTTTCCCAGGTAGGAAATGTGCCGACTTGGTCAGCCTATTGACAATTACCCAGATCATTGTATAACCTTTCAGCGTTTTGAGTGGTTCTACTATGAAGTGCATTGTTATGTTTTCCCATTTCCACTCTGGTATACTTATAGGCTATAATAACCCCACCGTCTTTTGTCTAGAAGCTTTCACTTGTTGACAAACTAAGCACTTGCTCACAAACTATAACGACCTGGGAAAATTAAAAGGAAAAAGAAAAGGAAACAAAAAACCTAAGTCGACAACCGCACCTCGCTCAGCCTTCCGCCCACAACTCCCAGAACCTATCAGAGCACCTGCAGAGAAAAGAAAGAAAGTACGAGAGAGAGAGAGAGAGATTTTGGATAACGTTGGCGAGTTTCCAATTTTTCCGACGAGTCCTAAAACCACCCGAAAATCGACGCTAAATGCTCAGTTACCATCACGAGAAGGTCCCTAACGATAGCACAATAACTCAAGGTACGTTTTGTGCCTATTCGTAAGTATCGTCGTTGGTAACTGAGGTTGGAAAATTGGATTTTCCTAAATGTTCTTAGATCTGTGGTTTTAGGAAATTTCAGGCCACAAAACTTCGAGGAAGGGAAGAGGGACGACAAACAGAGAGGAAAAGGAAGAAAGAGGGCCGAAATCGACGTACCGACACCCTCAAAGATGGAATGAGCGACACCCTCCTCAACATACCGACAAGAACCCCAAGAATCAAGATGGGGCTAGAGGGAGGAGAGAAGAAGGGTGCACTATCTGTGGAAGAATACATGGTGGGAGGTGCATGGCTGGCAGCCGAGCATGTTATAAATGTGGTCAAGAGGGGCACATCGACGTGAACTGCACAGCCAGAAATGCTGAAGCACAACCAAACTCGCCTAGAGTAGTAGAGCAGGTGGAAAAACCTGCACCACCACGAGCTCAAGCTAGGGCCTACGCGTCTAAGAGCAAGGAAACTGGGAGGTCCGACGCCGTGGTGACAGGTACACTATCTATTTTAGGTCATTTCGCTTTTACCTTATTTGATTCTGGTTCCACGCATTCCTTTATTTCTATGTCTTTTGTTGTACAAGCAGGGTTCGAATTAGAACCCTTATTGCATGAAATGTCTGTAAGCACCCCTTCGGGGGTAGACTTAGTATCTAGGGATAGAGTAAAGGATGACCAAGTAATCATAGGGAACCAAACTCTATGCATTGACCTGATGGTAGTAAACATGATGGATTTCGACGTCATACTAGACATGGATTGGTTAGCCAAAAATCGAGCTAGAATAGGCTGTCGTAAAAAGGAAGTAAAATTTTCACCACCGACAGGACCTACCTTTAAATTTAGAGGCACAAGTACTAGGATTACCCCCAAGGTAGTCTCGATGATGAAAGCAAAGAGGTTAGTCCAACAAGGCGGATGGGCTATATTAGCATGTGTTGTAGATGTAAGGGGAAAAGAGAAGACCCTAGAAAATGTGCCAATAGTAAACGAGTTCCCGGATGTATTCCAAACGACTTACCTGGAATACCCCCTACCCAAGCGGTCGACTTCGTCATCGAACTCGAGCTGGGAACTGGGCCTATTTCCAAAGCACCTTATCGCATGACGCCAGTAGAGTTGAAGGAACTCAAGGCGTAATTGCAGGACTTACTAGATAAAGGGTTCATTCAACCTAGCGTGTCCCCCTGGGGTGCGCCAGTGTTGTTTGTTAAAAAGAAAGATGGATCGATGTGTCTGTGCATTGATTACAGAGAGCTAAATAAAAGAACCATAAAGAACAAATATCATCTGCCTAGAATAGAAGACTTATTTGATCAACTCAGAGAGGCAACTGTATTCTCCAAGATAGATCTTCGGTCAGGTTACCACCAAATTAGGATCAATGAAAAAGACATACCAAAAACAGCGTTTAGGACAAGGTACAGTGACTACGAGTTCGTAGTGATGTCATTTGGCCTCACCAATGCCCCAACTGTTTTTATGGAGTTAATGAACAGGGTATTCAAGGAATATCTAGACATGTTCGTGATCGTGTTCATTGACGACATCTTAATATACTTGAAAACAGATCTAGAACACGAGGAACACCTCCGAAAAGTCCTAACCACTCTAAGAGAGCACAAGTTGTACGTCAAGTTCTCCAAATGTGAATTTTAGTTACAACAAGTCTCTTTCCTAGGATACGTGGTGTCAAAGGACGGAATATCGGTAGACCCCACCAAGGTCGAAGTGGTCACAAAGTGGGAACGCCCAACTACGGTAACGGAAGTAAGGAGTTTCTTAGGATTGGTGAGATACTATCCAAGGTTCGTGCAGAACTTCGCTAGGATGAGTTTCTTAGGATTGGTGGGATACTATCCAAGGTTTGTGCAGAACTTCGCTAGGATAACCTCGCCTTTAATAAAGTTAACAAAAAAAAAGGGGTACGATTTAGATGGAATGATGCTTGTGAGGCAAGCTTCTAGAACCTAAAAGAGAGATTGGTAACCTCCCCGGTACTCACAGTACCCGAGAGCTCAGAAGGGTATGTGATTATAGTGATGCCTCCATGAAAGAGCATGAAGAGGGACTAAGATGTACAAATATTTAAAACAACACTTTTGGTGGAAGAGCATGAAGAGGGATGTGGCCGAGTTTGTGAGCAAGTGCTTTGTTTGTCAACAAGTGAAAGCTCTTAGACAAAAGGCAGCGGGGTTGTTGCAACCCCTAAGCATATTGGAGTGGAAGTAGAAAAACATAGCGATGGACTTCATAGTAGGATTACCCAAAACCCCCAAAGGCTATATATGTTGAAATTGAAATCGCTCTGATACCAATTTGTAGAAATTGAAATTGCTCTAATACCAATTTGTTGAAAAATAAAGCCGCTCCGATACCAACCTCGAAACAAAAAAGCAATTTCTGAATCTAGCTCGTTTAGATAACTCTCACGAAACTTTAGAGGGGGTGTTGAAAGGGGAGAGAGACAAGGAGACAAAGAAGTTCTCAAGAGGTTATTACACAATAACTCAGACGATAATTTCTTTCTACTTTTCTTCTCTCTCTTGTTCTTTTTCTCTCTGCACACGTTACAACGATACATCAGGCCCTTTTATAAATTTTTATAAGACTAAGTTTAGCCGTAACTTCCCTAGCTTTTCTCTTTCCCACAAGCCCTTCTCCTTCTCAAATTTGTTGCCCTCACTTTTCTCTCTCCTATGAGCCCTTTCTCTCTCAACTTTAGTAATGGTTTTTGACCAAATAACAAACAAAAAATTATAATCATTTTTTTCTTCCCTATCCTGCATTTAACTTTATTTCTCAACCAAACTCCTCCATAAACTTAAATGCTCCTAATTAATGATTCCTCCTGCCCCATTTTTGTTTTTTCGAGCTCAGTCGTGGTCTCTTCAACTTTCTCTTCTTTTCTTCAAGCAGTAAAATAGGGTTGTTCTCCACTGGTGAGACTTCATTTGGATCTTCTCGAGAACATCCCATCTGTGACACCTCCTCTTCATTTTTCCACTTCTCAGTTATGCTTGACTCAGACATCACAGCTTCATTCCGTTTACTCAATTCTCTTCGTAAGTCCACATCGACCTTTACCGCTAGCATTCTTGTTTCCTCCATCTTGCTTTTATCACGAGTGAGTGTCTCAATTGTGTATCGTAAATTTACTGACTCCTATTGGACTTGATTTAGGTTCACATCGAGTGAGTTTTTCTGTTGAGTCAGTATCTCTATATCCTTTTTCTCCCTTACTAGCTCATCCACTAAACCCTCAATCTCCATGAATAGGCCTTTCTCTTTCTCCGCACTTTCTTCAATTTTCTTCGTAAGATCGGAGATTGTCTTCTCATTCTTTCCTTCTCCTGTTTTAGTCAGAAGGAACTCTTACTTAGCTCAGTCACTCCCTTCTCTAACCATTGAACTTTTGTTTCAAGCTCTTTCTTTTCTTCTTCAATATTCATCCTATTTCTTCTTTCTACCTCGAATTGCTTTTCCGGCCATTTGGGCTCTTTGTCTTTGAGCTCGGGTTCTCTGTTCTTCGGTTGTTCATCCTCCTTCGATTTTCTCGTCTCTGATACCGCGATTTCGCCAAATCCGCTGCGTATCACCTCATTTCTAACGATTTCTACCACCTCAAGACTACCGCCATCTTCTTTCGCGCTGTCGTCTCCCTTTGTGTTCGGCTCTTTGTTTTGAGCCATCAAAAGGATGCTTCCACATGTTGCGTCATCCAAGGCTAGGTTGATGGTTTCTTCCACCTTCTCTTTAGCTCAACAATCTCTCGCATAGTGACTCATTCTGCCACAATTGTAACATCTTTTTGAGTTACAATCATTCGCGTGATGACCATATTTCTGACATTTAAAGCACTAGATGTTGAAATTGTATCTTTGACCGTGCCCTTGAATACGTCCTCTTCCACGCCAATTCGCGCTCATCATACGGTGTGCGTCCGCATTCATCATCTCTAGGGGAAGTAGCCCTATGCTTATGAACATACAATATGCATGAGGTCCCTCTAAGTCCAATTATACATCTCTTCTGACACAATTCTCTAGTCTCATCTCTTGGTTACACTATGTAACCCGTACTCGTGGATATTTATATTAATATCATTTTCGTACTCTTAGGGTTGTGTTCTATGTCGATCTAACGACATGATGCAATATGACAAACAACATCATAAGGCATGTTCAACATGGAAAACATCATCATGTTAATAATATCGTCATGCATACATCATACTCATCATGGAAGCCATTAAGTGCATCAAATATAACATGTATGTCATGCATCGAAACATAAATAGCGTATACCTAATAGATATCACAACACAACGTCATACTCACACATCATCATAATTCAAACAATCTTTAGCCTATCCTATAGTAAGGCCACTTACCTGTTTGGCCTTAGCTGGAGTACTCCCTAATTTATTTAACGTAAGCTCCCGTTCCTCGAGAACTACACCAAATATTGCCAAGGTTTTCTTCCTATCGCATCGTTCGCCACCTTTTGTTAGTATTTCACATTTTAATTAATAATCCAACTAACAGTGTGAAATACGGCTCTAAACAGCCTCAATAAAAATCGAATTCTATGTTTTCATTGTTTCTAAATTATATAGGATAATAAAACTTAAAACTTAAATTAAAGATATGTCAATATTATTAATATTTCAGGCGGCTTGGATAATTCAACATTTAATGTTATATCCTATAGATACAAATATAATAATTTCTCATATCTCTCATTTTCCTTCTCTCACTTTATTTCTCTTCTATGTTATATTTTAATTCTGTTTACAGTATTTGTAATAGCCCAAAAATAAATAAAGAAATAAACAAATAAAAAAAAGTTAAAATAATAATAATAATAATAATTAATTAAAATTAAAAAAAAAATATCTTTCCCCGCCTCTCTCCACTACTCTCTCATCCCTTCCCACCATTATCTCTCCTCCACCCATCTCACGCTGACTGCAAAAAAAAAAAAAAAAAAAAAAAAAAAAAACCATGGTCAAATTTGAGAAGTAAAATGACTTTCAACAAATTTCAGATTGAGAGTTTGTTAGTTATAACGGTAAAATCCTATCTCATATTTTCTTTTCCTTTGGAGTTATGGTTATAAGAAATTAATTTAGTTATGGTTATAAGAAATTAATTTAGTTATGGTTATAAGAAATTAATTTAGGATCAAATCTTCTTTTCCTATCTTACGGTATGTAATAATCAGATCCCATATAGAATTATTAGATTTTTGTTAGCATTTTAGTGATACGAAATAAGGTTATAAGGTTAGATTCAATAAAATTTTAGGTCGCAGATCTATAAACTAAAAGATCATAGCGTGTACTTAAAATTGGCTAGTAATATCTGTTTACACAATTGAAAAACCTATTCACAGAATTAAAAGAAAAAAATTAGAGAGAGGGAGGGAGATTGACCAGTAATATCTATTTACACAATTGAAAAACCTATTCATAGAATTGTTAGGAATATGTATGATATGTAAAGAAATGAGAATGAGAATGACATGTAAGCATGAAAACGTGACAGGGGGTTATGTTCATTAATGATAACTGTAGGACTAGTGGGACCTCATGCATATTGTGTGCTCATGTATTTGGGGGATACCCCTATCCCATCACGAGGGTACGGACGCGTACATCCAATGGCAGGACAACGATCGTTATGCTTTGCATAGCGCTGCCGTAACAGTTCTAGTTTTAACGGGTCCCGGTAGGCTCCCAGAGCATGCCCACCGGCTAGGGACAGTGGCCCAGCGGTGTGCAAACTAGCTGGTGAGCCCATACTCGCACGTATGGGTTGCGTGTAGAGTATATGGTACACGTCCACGATTACCTGTTAGGATTACACCGTAGAGAAAATGAAACGAAACGAAACGAAACGAAACGAAACGAAATGAAAGATAGGTCCCATCATTTCATTGCATGTGATTGTTGCATTTAACCCCAATAGTAGGGTCACTTACTGAGTATTTCTTTAAATACTCAAGCCATGTGCTACTACATTTTTCAGGTTAAGGCAAGACATTCTTGTACGGCTGACAACGGCATTGCAACTCAAGATCATGGCACACGCATAGGATAGTGGCATTTATTTTCTTAGACTTAGGATAGAATAGGATGTTTTAAACTTAAACGCTTATTTATTTTATTTCGAGTCTTTTGTTGTGTCGTTTTAAAGATGTTTTCGAAACACGTAGTGCAACTTATTTTAGATGGAATTAGTCAAGTTGTTAAGCCATTCATAAGGAGGAATAGTTTATTTAGTAGAGTTTTTGTAGGAGCTATTTATAGGATTTATTTTTGTTTAGATAGGAGTCCTCAGCTTAGTAAAACACAAGCCAGCGTAAATAGTTCATTATTTCAGTTGTCCCTGTATTACCTTCGTTGAATAATAATAATTTCATATTTATTCACACCTTTGAGCGTGAGATATTGTGACAGTTGGTATCAGAGCCAAGTTGATACGGTTGAAATTATTACTCAACGAGATGAATGGTGGAAATGCTTCTATGGGTATAGCTATGGAAAAGCTAGTTGGCAATAACTAAAGTTATTGGAAGTTATGCATGGAAGCTTATCTACAAGGACAAGATTTGTGGGATTTAATTGAAGGTGATGACACAGAAATTCCAGCCGATACTCCACAGAATGCAAAATTACGTTAACAATGAAAGATCAAATGCGGAAAAGCCTTATTTACCTTGTGAACTTTGACTAGCAAGGAGTATATTTATCATGTTCGTGATTTAAAGTCACCCAAGCAAGTGTGGGAAANATAATGAAAGGAAATATCGTAGGGTAGTGAGCTCCTTTAGCTCCTTTAAATTTTGTCTAACAGAAAAGAACATAATTTTTATTCGATGGAAGTGAGCTTGTTTAAATTTTGTCTAACAGAAAATATCAGAATGGTAAGATGCCAATGTAAATTAGGGAAATAATTTTATAGAGTTCAAACTTGAAACAGATGTCATGAGCTCATATAGGTTGACTTGGATTTCAAAGGACGGAATCGAACTTCCATTAAAGATATATTTGTGACAATGACTTAAGCGAGCCAGGTAAGTGACCTTACTATCGGCATGGTTATTTTTTATGTTGACACGTGCCGTGTAGTTCTGCACATGTCATATATGTTGATATGTGTGAATTGTCTGTGGATCGATATGCTTCCTATATGTTATGTTATGTTATAATATGTGGATTGTATGATAATAATTATGGTACGATGTGCTCTAGGAGATGTTTGAGATAGGATACGAGAAGGATGCACAAAACGAAATGTAACGATAGGAGTAAGATACGTTCATGAAACGTTAAGGTTAGGTTACATACCGGAGTGCTATGGATAGGAGAGATTGATGAAAGAATACGGTTAGGTTATAGGTAGAAAGGGATAGGTTTGTGATAGATTGATAGAACGATGGCGTTAGGATACGTTCTGGTGATGATATGACTAAGGTACGTTACGTAATGATATGTTCGTGATAGGTATAAGAACGTTAAGGCTATGGTAAGTTAGAGAACGATATGACTATGAAGTGTTTACGTTATGACTTGTTTATGATATGATGCATGGTATGCTAGATTATTGTGCTTAAGTACGTAGTTATGTGAACGTGAATGTATGCTTTTAGTCTGATGTGGTGTGTAATGCATGTAACGATGTGTGGTCCTTGAACGATTATGGCTTGTTTGTATGAATATTTGAATGTAACTGCATGAATTGTATGACATGAAATACGGTAAATTGCATGAAACATAAACCCGTTAGGAATATGTATTATATGTAAAGAAATGAGAATGAGAATTACATGTAAGCATGAAAACGTGACAGGGGGTTATGTTCATTAATGATAACTGTAGGACTAGTGGGACCTCATGCATATTGTGTGCTCATGTATTTGGGGGATACCCCTATCCCATCACGAGGGTACGGACGCGTACATCCAATGGCAGGACAACGATCGTTATGCTTTGCATAGCGCTGCCGTAACAGTTCTAGTTTTAACGGGTCCCGGTAGGCTCCCAGAGCATGCCCACCGGCTAGGGACAGTGGCCCAGCGGTGTGCAAACTAGCTGGTGAGCCCATACTCGCACGTATGGGTTGCGTGTAGAGTATATGGTACACGTCCACGATTACCTGTTAGGATTACACCGTAGAGAAAATGAAACGAAACGAAACGAAACGAAACGAAACGAAATGAAAGATAGGTCCCATCATTTCATTGCATGTGATTGTTGCATTTAACCCCAATAGTAGGGTCACTTACTGAGTATTTCTTTAAATACTCAAGCCATGTGCTACTACATTTTTCAGGTTAAGGCAAGACATTCTTGTACGGCTGACAACGGCATTGCAACTCAAGATCATGGCACACGCATAGGATAGTGGCATTTATTTTCTTAGACTTAGGATAGAATAGGATGTTTTAAACTTAAACGCTTATTTATTTTATTTCGAGTCTTTTGTTGTGTCGTTTTAAAGATGTTTTCGAAACACGTAGTGCAACTTATTTTAGATGGAATTAGTCAAGTTGTTAAGCCATTCATAAGGAGGAATAGTTTATTTAGTAGAGTTTTTGTAGGAGCTATTTATAGGATTTATTTTTGTTTAGATAGGAGTCCTCAGCTTAGTAAAACACAAGCCAGCGTAAATAGTTCATTATTTCAGTTGTCCCTGTATTACCTTCGTTGAATAATAATAATTTCATATTTATTCACACCTTTGAGCGTGAGATATTGTGACAGTTGGTATCAGAGCCAAGTTGATACGGTTGAAATTATTACTCAACGAGATGAATGGTGGAAATGCTTCTATGGGTATAGCTATGGAAAAGCTAGTTGGCAATAACTAAAGTTATTGGAAGTTATGCATGGAAGCTTATCTACAAGGACAAGATTTGTGGGATTTAATTGAAGGTGATGACACAGAAATTCCAGCCGATACTCCACAGAATGCAAAATTACGTTAACAATGAAAGATCAAATGCGGAAAAGCCTTATTTACCTTGTGAACTTTGACTAGCAAGGAGTATATTTATCATGTTCGTGATTTAAAGTCACCCAAGCAAGTGTGGGAAACCCTTCAAAAGTTGTTCAAGAAAAATACAGCTCGATTGCAATTTCTAGAGAATGAATTGGCTATGGTAACTCAAGGTAATTTTTCTATCGAAGAATATTCCTTAAAAGTGAAAAATCTATGTTCTGAAATTTCAGAATTAGATGCTGAGGAGCCAGTGAGTGATGCTCGACGGCGTTATCTTATTCGTGGATTACAANCGTGTAGTTCTGCACATGTCATATATGTTGATATGTGTGAATTGTCTGNCTTTTGTTTCCTCAATACAACGGTGGGCAAATCAGCCTACGGTAATTTAATTGGAGAATCTTCTTTCAAATCAGGAAGCCTTGGTTAAGCAAATGACCAGCAACAACGAGTTTTCCCCAAAGTCAGAAGATGTGTTGTATGTCAAAGATCAAAGGAGACAAAATTTTCATTCAAAGCCTTCATCAAGTAATGCGAATCAGTTCAGAAGTGAGCAATCGTCAAAGAAGCCATTTAAAGCTTACTACAGGTGTGGAAAACCTGGACATTTTAAATGAGATTGTTAGGTGAAAGTGGTGTGTCATCGTTGTGGAAAGCCAAGCCATATTAAGCCAAATTACCGAGTCAAAATACAGGAATCAGAAGCAAATGTTGTACACGTAAGAAAAAATTCTTGAGATCCAATTTGGGAATACTGCTTAACTACTAAGGTTCTTGATGAGGTTCTTGACCAGCCAACAAGTGTGACCTCGGTTGTACATCAAGATGGTGGTTTTGCAAGTGCTCATGCCTTTATAGACTACGATGAAGAATGGATCGTTGATTCTGGTTGTTCTCATCATGCAACTGGAAACGAAACTCTTCTATAAGATGTTCATCCACATTTTCAAAAGAAGGTCATTATGACAGCCGATAATTCAATGCATCCTGTGATGAGAGAAGGAGATTTGAATGATGTGAGTGTTCTACTCAAGGACGTTTATCATGTTCCGGGTTTGAAAAAAAAACCTTGCTTCTGTATCACAAATAACAGAATTAGGAAGGTATATTCTTTTTTGTCCTAAAGATGTTCAAATATTATCTAATGTGAAACATGTTGCTGCTGATATCATGTTTTGTGGAAAAAGAAAAGAATCTTTGTATGTTTTATCAGCTAGTGATGAATATATCAAGAAAGTTGGTCATAATGCAAGCTCAGCTCTTTGGCATGCTCGGTTGGGTCATGTGGGTTTCCAGTTGTTGTAGAAAATATCCACAAAACAATTTCTTGATGGTGTCCCTGTCTTTAAAGATATTCAACATGATGAGATTTGTCCACGCTGCCAATATGGCAAGTCTCATCGTCTTCCTTTCACAAGCTCAAAGAGTAGAGCTTCAACAATATTAGAATTGATTCATTCTGGTCTTTTGGGACCGACAAGAACAGTAAGCTATTCCGGCTTTCATTACGTGATGGTGTTTGCGGATGATTTCTCTCACTTCAGTTGGGTATACTTCTTAGAACACAAAAGTGAAGCTTTTTCAAAATTTATTCAGTTTAAGCATGCTGTAGAAAAAGAATTTGAATTGAAAATCAAGTGATTGCGCACTAATAATGGTGGGGAATATCTTTCAAATGATTTTATGGAATACTGTAAGGAGCATGGGATTCAGCGTCAACTGACTTGTCCAGAAACCTTGCAAACAAAATGGGATGGCTGAGCGTAAATTAGCTCATCTTACATTAGTTTGCTTGTCTTGGCTGCATGCGAGGAGTCTTCCAAGAGAGTTATGGGCATCAGCTTTTCAAACAGCTTGCCATGTTGTAAATCGGCTGCCTCCATGGCCAGGGACAGAATCATCACCATTCGAGCTGATTTATCATCGTAAACCCAATGTGAGTTATTTTCGTATTTTTTGGTTTATTTGTTACGTTCATGTACTAAAACATAATTGAACTAAACTTAACCCAAAGGCCAAAAAATGCATTTTTGTTGGCTATGATACTCATAGAAAGGGTTGGAGGTGTATGGATTTGAAAACAAAGATGGTTATTGTGTCTCGTGATGTGGTGTTTGATGAAATTTCAAGTTATAGAGATGATGCAGATAACAGCAAAAATACAACTACTGTTGCACTTTTTCCTGACGATTCTACATTAGGGAGAAAAGAATTTCCAATTGTGACAGACATTCCAGCTGAAGAGAATAGAGAAGCTACTACAAATATTGAAGTTGCCACAAGAAAAAATCCTCAAAGACAGAAAAAGTTACCAGGTCATTTGTCTGATTTTGTAGTTGACATTAATCAATTTTCTGTTTTGTCATGTTTTTTTATGGGAGGTACAAGTGAAAATGAGTCGAGGTTGTACAGTGAAGCTAAAGAAATTTTAGAATGGGAAAATGCAATGATGGAAGAAATTTCAGCACTCCAAAAAAATGACACCTGGGAGCTTGTACCAAAGCCTCATGATGTCGATTTAATTACTTGTAAGTGGGTGTACAAGATGAAGAAAAAAACTGATGGTAGAATTGATAGACACAAAGCTCGCCTTGTTGCTCGTGGGTTCTCTCAGCAATATGGTCGAGACTGTGATGAGACTTTTAGTCCGGTCGCAAGGATGGTAACATTACAGACAATATCTCTTTAGCTGCTAGTAAAGGCTGGAAATTATGGTAGCTTGATGTGAAAAATGCTTTCCTTTACGGAGAGTTGGATCGTGATATTTTTATGGAGCAGCCGCAAGGATTTACCTATAAGGAGTATCTTGAGTACGTGTGCAGACTTAAGAATGCATTATACGGACTCAAACAAGCTCCTCGTGCTTGGTTTAGTAAGATTGCTCAATATCTAAATTTTTGTGGTTTTAAGTCTTCATGTGCTGATCCCGAGCTTATTTGTTAAGAAAACAACAACTGGATGCACCTTGTTGTTACTTTATGTTGATGACATGATTATTACTGGTGATGATAGTGTTGAAATCAGTAGTCTTCAAGATGCCTTGTCTGTTCGTTTTGATATGAAAAGATTAGGTGAAGCTTATTGTTTTCTGGCTTTAGAAATTAAGATATTTGATGATGGTTATTTTCTGCCTAAAAAAGGATATGCACCAAGTTTATTGCAGAGGATTGGTATGGAGAATTCAAGAGAAAAAACTACTCCTATGGAACCAAATCTAAAATTAGCTAGAAATGAAGGGAAGTCATTAGCAAATGCGACATTCTTTCGTCAACTTGTTGGTAGTTTATTCTATTTAACTATCACAAGGCCAGACATTGCCTTTTCAGTAGAAGTTGTGCCTCAATTTATGGATCAACCACGTGAGACTCATTTAATTGCAGCAAAAAGGATTCTGTGTTACATCAAGGGCACTCTAAATCATGGATTAATGTATGAGAAATCAAAGTCATTTTCATTGAGTGGTTTTATGGATGCTGATTGGGCTGCTGACGTGAACGACAGACGCTCCACAACAGGTTTTTGTTTTACAACAGGCTCTGCCACAATTTCATAGTGTAGTAAAAAGCAAAGGACCGTTGCTTTGTCAAGTTGTGAAGCAGAATATGTAGTTGCTACAATGGCTACTCAAGAATGCTTGTGGCTCAGAAGGCTTATTCAAGAAATGGTGACTACTCTCAATCAGTCAATTCAAATCAATTGTGATAATGATAGTGCAATAAAACTCGCTGGAAATTCGGTGTTTCATGCTCGTTCGAAGCATATTGAAACTCATTATCATTTTGTTCGAGAGAAAGTATTATCGCAGGATGTTGAACTGCAGAAAATACATACTAATGAGCAAATTGCAGACATATTCACTGAGGCACTTGCCAAAGTGAAGTTTGAAGCTTTTTATAAGTCTCTCAGAGTTATTAAGAAATAAGCTTGCACTAAGTGAGGCTGTCAAAATTAGTGGAACTTATTTTAGATGGAATTAGTCAAGTTGTTAAGCCATTCATTACGAGTTTTTGTAGGAGCTATTTATAGGATTTATTTTTGTTTAGATAGGAGCCCTCAGCTTACTAAAACACAAGCCACAGTAAACAGTTCATTATTTCAGTTGTCCCTGTATTACTTTCGTGGAGTAATAATAATTTCATATTTATTCACACCTTTGAGCGTGAGATATTGTGACAAGATCATTGCAACAGATAATTTCTAAATTTCTAACTCAGATCTAAATAATTCCTAATATCGCGTAAGGAAAAGGTAGATCTGACTACTAATCTTTTCAAATGACATCTCTCTCCTTTATCTGACTACCATCTCTCCATTATCTGCCTTCCTTCTGGATCTCTCCATTATTGTCTAACCATGTCTCCATCATTATTGTCTAACCATCTCTCCATTATATGCATTTTTTCTGATTGTCTAACCATCTCTTCATTATATGCATTTTTTCCTCCAGAAGATATGAGGGAGGTATTTTAGGGGAGGGACATGAGAGATTAAAGGAGAGGTGGCAAGTTTTTTTTTTTCTTATTTATTTTGTTATTTTTATTTTAATACACACATATATATATATTAAACCTAATGGGGTGTTACAGATCACCCTTATGATGATTAGAGATAGGTCCCTAACTCATGATTGCATGTGTTTGCATTAGCATGGCTCCTATAGTGGGGTCACTTACGGAGTATTTCTGCCGTGTGTCATATTGTTTTTCAGGTAAAAGGCAAGGTGTCCATGTACGGTTGATGACGACATCGTGATCAGAGACTGCGGCGCATGCATAGGATAGTTGCATATTTAAAATTCCTAGTCTTTGTTAGGATAGGGTGTTTGCATTTCATTTATTTAAATTATTTAATTTGTAATAGTTTTTATCTTATTTTGAACTCCAGCATGATGTTTGAAACACGTAAAACCGGCAATGTTTTCTAGTGATTTAACGTATTATGAAGTTTTAAAATTTTTTCTGCTAATTAAGATGAGCATCTTTAGAGTTATATTCTACATTAGAGATGAGCATGAGACGCTAGTGGCGACTCTGAATATGTGGAAATTTAGGGTCGTTACACAAACTTTACCACGTCTCTCTTTATGCTCCTCCACCATAAATGTTGTTTTAAATCTTGGTACATCTTAGTACCTCCTAGGTGCATGAAAAATGGCGAGTTGTGAGCTTCCGTCAATATCTCTTTCTTTAGTTCTTCTATTGTTGGGACACATATGTGTCCTGGATATAATAGTCCTTCATATGAGGACTTCAAGAATCTATCTACTCGACTCTTGGCTAGCTGGCTTAGGACTTCCTGTTGGTGAGGATCCTCTCAATGGGAGGTAATAATTCTCTACCTAAGCATAGATTGAACTATAAGTCGGGCAAGCTGTGCTATGACTCCCTCAGTCGCTACAGCTACGTTGGCTTGCTCGAATTCTCTTTGTACTCTTACTTCTCTCGTAATGAGGGTCGATGAGTGGGTCGTCTTTCTACTCAAAGCATCTACCACCACATTTACTTTTCCAAAGTGGTACTAGATATCTACATCATAGTCCTTCACCAATTCTAACCACCTTCTCTACCTCATATTTAACTCTTTCTGGGTGAAGAAATATTTTAAACTCTTGTGGTCAGTAAAAAATTGAGTTTAGTTGACAGGAAATATTTTAAACTCTTATGAAGAAATACAGGTAGTGTCGACAAAATTTTAGCACGAACACTACAGTGGCCAACTCTTAGTCATGGGTAGGGTAGTTCTTTTCGTATTCTTTTAGTTGACGGGACACGTATATAACAACCTTGTCGTATTGCATTAACACACATCCTAGTCCCTTCTTGGATGCATCACTATAGATTACATACCCTTCTGAGCTCTCGGGTACTGTGAATACTCGGGTGGTTACCAATCTCTCTTTTAGGTGCTGGAAGCTTGCCTCACAAGCATTATTCCATATAAATGGTACCTTTTTCTCGTTAACTGTGTCAAAAGCGAGGCTATTCTAGCGAAGTCCTACACGAACTTTCGATAGTATCCCGCCAATTCTAGAAAACTCCTTACTTTTATTACCATAGTTGGGCGTTCCCACTTTGTGACCGCTTCGACCTTGGTGGGACCTACAGATATTCCATCCTTTGACAACATGTGTCCTAGGAAAGAGGCTTTTCGTAATCAAAATTCGCACTAGGAGAACTTGGCGTACAACTTGTTTTCTCTTAAGGTGGTTAGGACTTTTCAGAGGTGTTCTTGGTGTTCTAGGTCTGTTTTTTAGTACACTAAGATGTCATCAATGAACACGATCACGAACGTGTCTAGACAGTCCTTGAAAACCTAGTTCATTAACTTCATAAACACAACTGGGGCATTGGTGAGGCCAAATGACATCACTACGAACTCGTAGTGACCATACCTTGTCCTAAACGCTGTCTTTGGTACGTTTTTTTCATTGATCCTAATTTATTGGTAACCGGACCGGAGATCTATCTTAGAAAATATCGTTGCCTATCTGAGTTGATCGAATAGGTCATCTATTCTAGGCAGAGGGTATTTGTTCTTTCTAGTTATTTTATTTAGCTCTCTGTAATCGATGCACAGACGCGTTGATCCGTCTTTCTTCTTAACAAACAACACTGGTGCACCCCAAGATAAGGTTGCTCAAGTCTAAGGCCTTAATACTATGCATATATAAATACAATATACACATGATAACATTACATCATAATGCCAAAGAAGTAAACACTCAACATGCTATATATCATATCATACTCATTAATAAATGCATAAAATATACAATAATTTTAGTAATATTAACAAGAAAATGCACGCGAGTAACGTACATATAACATGCATCACAACACAATATCATACTCATACGTCATCTTAACTCATACAATTTTTAGCATATCCTATAGTAAGGCCACTTACTTGGTTGGCCTTGGCCGAAGTACTCCCTAATTAGCTAAACGTAAGCTCCTGTTCCGTGAGAGTTGCTTCCTACGTTGCCGGGGTTTGTTTCCTATCACACCGTTTGCCACCTTCCGTTAGTATTTCACAATTAATTTACCAATAATTCAATAAATGTGAAATACGACTCTAGAACGGTCTCGATTACCTTAACTAGGGCTGAAAATAGATCTAAAAGGGTTAGAACGGTGGAAATAGGGTTAAGAACCGAGAAACTGAGTCGAACAGCCACTAGGAGCCACCAAAGAAGCCACCGGAGGTTATTGAGCCGTTTCCACTGAGCCGAGCCAAAGGAGTGCCTGGGCCGCTGGACGCCATGTGGCAGCAGCAGAACGTGCCACGTAATGTAGGTGGCATCTGGTCAAGGCTAGTTCGGGTTGGTCCTCGGGTCACTGACTGTCGTGGTTGTTGGGCTTCTAGGCCTAGAGTATGTGAGCCGAGGGCTCGCAGACTACTGGGCTAGACTATCCTTTGGGCCTCGGAAATACTGGGCTGCCCACAGGTAATTGGGTTGTAGGTCAGTTTCGTTTATCCGCGGGTGTAACGGAACAGAAAAAAAGGGGGGGGGGTCGTTGGTAGAACCGAAAACTTCAGCGAACGCCAGAGTCTTTGCTCGCACACGACCCACAAAGGGCGATCAAAGGCTAGGATGCAACAGAACTCGACCCCGACCTTCAGCCACCCCAAAACGACCTGCAAAGAACAAAAAATAGAGAAAAACGAAAAGGAACAGAAAAAATCGACGAAACTCCGGCGAAGCCAAACCATACGAAATTGAGGTCAAAACCTCCATTTTACGCAACAAAAGTAATCCCAAAACCTTTTACACACATCAGGGGTAGATTTAGACGAATCCTATACATTGAACGCCATCGGCAAGGGAGACAGAACGTCGAATTTTTGAACTTCTTCAGATCCGAGAGTGTGAGGCCTTTACAAATCAAATCTATACCGAAAACGGGGTTAGGGGGAAGAAGAGACTCGGGAATGGAGGAAAAAGGAGGGAAAAAGGAGTCGAAATGACGTTAACGAGGAGAGAGAAAAGTCGCTGGAAAAATGCGCAGGCAACCAGGTGAGGAAGACGAAGTCCGACCCGAGGACCGGATCCCGCGACCCAAATCGAACCCAATCACCTTAGGTCAGCCCAGTACCCGACGGTTCCCGTGGCCCAGTCGCTTCAGCCCAAAACGCGTAAGCCCAGTTAGGGCCCAACTCAATAGCCTCGACCCGAGACCCACAAGCCCAGTCTAATGCCAACACACCTAGCCCAGCCCGCCTGCATTTTTCCTTCAGCTAGGTCGGCCTGTCACCTGCGAACGACCCGTCACCCGCAAACGACCCGTCACCGCGAACGACCCGTCACCAGCGAATGGCCCGATACCCGCGAGCGATCCGATAACCCGCACCTCGACCCGAGACCCCTACACACGCCTCGTCCTCTGATTGTGGCACGTGGGACGTCTGCAGTGCGGCTCCCCTCGGCTCCGGTGACTCAATCGGCTCGGCGTCGGCTTATTCGGCTCCGGAAACCTATTTCCAGCCCATTTGTCACCGTTCCAACCCTCTCGAACTTAGTTTCTGCCCTGTTTAAGATAAAATAGATCATTTTAAGGTCGTATTTCACAAATTCAAGTTGGGAATTAATTATGTTTGTGAAATACTAACGAAAGTGATGAATGAACCAATAGGAACCAACCACCAACGGAAGCGTAGAACGTTCACGAGGAGCTAGGAGCTTACATTATATTCTAGGGAGTACTCCGACTAAGGCCTACCAAGTAGGTGGCTCACCCGTCGTAGGTTACGCGTTATTTGCTGTATGTTGACACATGCCCGTGGATTTGCACGTGTCATTAAATTGTATGCTAGTTTAATGTGCTTAAGTACGAACTCATGTGAACGTGAATGTATGCTATGTATGCTGCTTAGTTTGATGTGATATGTTATGCATGTGACGATATGTGGCTCCTGAATGATTATGGCATGATTGTATGGAATATTTGAATGTAAACAGCATGAATTGTATGACATGAAACACGGTAAACTGTCTGGAATCATAACCCCGATAGGAATATGTATGAAATGTAAATTGAAAATGAGAATGACATGAAGCATGGAATGTGATAGGGGGGTTATGATCATTAATGATAAATGTAGAAGTAGGGGGGACCTCATGCATTATGTGTGTTCATGAATCTGAGGGGATACCCCTATCCCATCACGAGGGTACGGACGCGTACATCCAATGGCAAGACAACGATCGTTATGCTTTGCATAGCGCTGCCATGACGGTTACTAGTTTTAACGGGTCCCGACATAAGGAGCTCCTAGAGTATGCCCACCGGGTAAGGAAAGTGGCTCAGCGGTGTGCAAACTAGCTGGTTAGCCCATACTCGCACGTATGGGCTGTGTATAGAGTATTTGGTACATGTCCACGATTACCCGTTAGGACAACACCGTAGGGAAAACGAAATGATAGGTCCCATCATTTCATTGCATGTGATTATTGCATAACCCCGATAGGGGGTCACTTACTGAGTATTCTAGAAATACTCAAGACTCGTGCTACTTTACTTTTTCAAATAAGGGCAAGGCATCCACGTGACATCGACGGCGGCATCGTACACCTCGGGACCTTGGCACATACATAGGGTAGTTGTTTTTCCATTTCATAGTCTAGGTTGAATTCGGTTTGCATCAGTATAGGTTAGTATAGGTTGAATTGTATTTGCATAATAAACCATAGAGTAGTACAAGACATTTATTTCGATTTTGTTTCTTTTCCTTTATTTCAATAATGTTCTTTCCCTTTCTTTCCCTTGTAATCATTTTCTCTTCCCTTGTAATCATTTTCTCTTTCACGAGGTAATAAAAGGTGAGTGTAAGTCGCATTTATGAACAGGTCCCATTTAATGTATACTCAGCATTTCAAGGTATAATAATGATTTTAGATTAAATGGGTAAAATTTAGGGTCGTTACAGCGGGTCTAGTCTCAGGTTGGTTCAACTAGACCGTGGGCTACTATGCTGGAATGAGGTTTGGGCCGTTGTAGTTAGGCTAGCCCAAAGGCAAAGGTTGAGGGAAGAAAACTCGGGTTGCTCTTGGGTTTCTGGTTCGAGTTGACCCAGATTCGATGGGTCTCGTCATCCTTACCCGACTCTCTGCGCGATATTTTGGCAAAGATTCTCTCTCCTCCGTTCGTCGTTTTCGACGTCTTTTCATGTCTTTTTTCTTCCTCTTCCTCTCTGTTTGACTTCGGTTACCGACGATAATCCACACAGAAAAGGCACAAAACTTACCCTAAGATGACGCACAGTCGCTAAGGATCCTCCTCGTGGTGTTAACTATGCTTTTTGACGTCGATTAAAGGAGTTTTCGTCGTGGGTTATCTCGCCAGAGTTCTCTCTCGCTCATATTCTTTCCTTTTCTTTGTGTTTGTAGGTGGTTCGAGGGATTCTGGGAGTTGGTTGAGTAACATTTGCTGAGGATTGGAACCTTGGATGGAAACGTGAAGCGTTGCTCCCCGTGGGATCCACAAAACACGGCAGTCACCGAAAAACTAGCGAGTTCTCCGGCGACTTGAGTTTTTTTTTTTTTTTTTTTTTTTTTTTTTTTTTTTTTTTTTTTTTTTTTTTTTTTTTTTNTTCTTACCTAAGACTAGGAATTTAAATATGTAACTACCCTATGCACGTGCCACAGTCTCTGATTATGATGCTACCGTCAACTATACATGAGCGCCTTGCCTTTACCTGAAAAATAATATGGCACACAGCAGAAATACTTAGTAAGTGACCCCACTATAAGGGTCATGCTAATGCAATCACATGCAATCATGATTTAGGGACCTATCTCTAGCTCATCTAAGGGTGACCTCCAGTCTTGGACAAATTGGATGTGTAGTACTTCCCTACACACGACCCACACGTGTGAGTGTGAATCCCAGGGCGCTCGCACACCCTCTGAACCCTCTAGTCAAGCTAATCTGTAGCGACATCCGTAGGTCAGTGGAACCCCTAGTGTCATGCGCCTCATGAACACCCTCATCATCATATTGTGCGCATCCGCACTCATCATCTTATTGTGTGCGACCGCACTCACCATCTCTAGGGGAAGTAGTCCTATGCTTATGAACATACAATATTCATGAGGTTCCTCTAAATCCATCATAACGTTTCTTTTGACACAACCATCTAGTTTCATCTCTTTGTTACTCTAGGTAACACATACTCGTAGATATTTATATTAATATCATTTTCATGCTCTTAGAGTTGCGTCCTAGGTCGATCTAACGACATGATATAGTATGACAATCATCATCATATAGCATGCTCAATGTGAAAAACATGCAACATCATACTCCTCAATAAGTTATTAAGTGCATCAAACATATGCATTGAAACATAAATCACTTACATATAAACAATAACCCATCCTAAGGTCATTTCTATGAGATTCTATGAATTTCCTCGGCCGATGTTTTATAATTGGTTGACCATACTTAAAAAAAAAATTATTTAACAATTCTTGAGATAAAAACTTGGACCCAAGAGTAAAAATGTTAATACTCATATGTATTCTTATTACGAGGGAACTCACCAATTTAGACTACCCAACTCAAATTTTAAAAGGAGAGTTGAATTAGATTTTTTTGGATTTGGGTTGGGTTGAATTTATATACATCTAAAAATTGTTGATTCACGAGTTAACATTTATTTGGTTGTATTAACCCGACCAATCTAAAAATAAGAGTACAACTCATCCCAATCATATTTTAAAATTATTATAAAAATAAAAAATATTTAAAATTTTAATTATTAATATGATTTTTTAAATAATTAAAAAACAACACGTTGGATCGGTGGGTCCAAACCACTCAAATTAAAGGAGAAGTTGGTTAAAGTGAAATTTAAAAATTATGACAAAAATTGATTCCAATTACTTGCAACCCAACGGCAATTACTACTCTCTGTTAAGATAACTAAAGTTTGAAGAGGGTATATTGGTCAATTTTGTTTAGCCGAGAACCCTAAACTGCCGATACCATATAAAATCCTGCCCCACTCATCGCCCAGTGATCTCCTCTCGTTTTTTCCTGCCTCTGCTGCCGCCGGGAATTCCTTCAACTCCTTGATTCTATCTACGTACGCCATGGTAACTACAGTTTCTTGTTTGATCTGTTTCCACTTTTTCTCTCCTATTTGCGGTTCTTGAATGCGCTAAATTATTCGTTAGGTTTTTACAATTGACTGTGTTGATTTGATTGTCTCCTTCTTTCTGTATCTAGTCGCTGGTAGCAAACGAGGATTTTCAGCACATTCTTCGTGTGCTGAACACCAACGTGGATGGGAAGCAGAAGATTATGTTTGCTCTCACTTCAATCAAAGGTATTGGAAGGCGTTTGGCTAACATCGTCTGCAAGAAGGCTGATGTCGACATGAACAAGAGGTATTCTTTTCCCTACTTTTCGCTGTTTTTTTTGTTTTTTTTGATTCATTGCTGTTTATCGTTTGTCTAGTTTGGGAGAAAAATTCGAGAATTAGGAGTACTACAAGGGTTTTGTCCGTTGTGTTTAATTTTGTCCCTTAGATCAATGCTACGGATTGAGGTTTGCGTTCCTAATTATTTATCAAGGAGTTTATGCTGAAGTTTTACATAAAAGAACAAAATATGTTGGGTATTCCGGAAAAAGTAGGAGTTTAACATGGGTACGGCTAATGATGAAATCGATGATAGACTTGAGATAATGAAGGAGTTTATCGTTGTTAGAATAAAAATTACTGCAGTAACAAGGGTCAATTATTCTGTGATTTAGGTTTTTTTTGAAGTTGGTTCATGTCTGTAGCTGGAATATGAATGCAGGATGTATGATTTGTTGGAATAACAAGTAAACATACAATGAAAACAAAAGTTGGGAGTACAGGACCTTTGGATCCATGCATTTACAAAAACCTTTGCCACGATAAGGATGTCAAAATATTAGTGAACTTTTTTGACAGCTGGGTCTAGTTGACAAAAAAAAAAAAAAAAAAAAAAAAAAAAAAAAAAAAAAAAAAAAAAAAANAAAGAGAACAGAAGTATTAACTGCAATTGGATTTTTGGTTGCTTGGAATTATCTTCTGCTGCTTCTTTCTTCCTTTTCTTTGATATAATTTACCACAATATATTCCTCATGCTTATCTTGGGTTTGATATGTGACCAATGTATGCACAGATGGCTTCAATTTTTTTTAAATGAATATCGGAATGAAACTATTTCTTCTATCTAATAACCAAATGGACATTTCTCAAATTCAAACTCACAAGCCCCACACTGTATGATCAAAATGGGTAAACACCATCGCGTGAGATTTCAACTAAATCTGAAAATCATACTAAAAACTATTACAAACGGGGAGAATAAACCAAGTTCCTCTAGTTCTCTGAATATAATGAGACCAAAATCTTAATGGAACTTAATAGTAATTGTCATATAATCATCAAATCATGACTAAAGCCAAACACAGTGCTGGCCCCCTTTGACATTTGTTGAAATGTTTTGGTGAAAGTTCAAAATTGTTCCTTCTCGATAGACCTATAGAAATTTTTGCAGCATCTGAAACACCTGTTTGTTGAGAACCTGTTTTCCCGATGACCTCTATCAACTCTTCTAGACATTTGGAGAAAAACTGTTAACTGTAAGAAGATTTGAATTTGACCCGCTTTTTTTTTTTTTTGCTGAGATCCATTCACTAAGGCTTGAAGAAGCTACATTTGTAGCTTAGCCATTGGGTTTTTCTCCTGTTTTAGAGATAAACAGCTGCGATCTTATTGTTGTTATTTGAATATCTCGGGAGAGACTGGGTAGGAGCAATTAATTCACATTTGTAGCTTCTTGCTGTAGGTCATTTAGGAAGTTCTTGTATTCGGGATACTTTTTTTAGCACCTCTCACAGTATCTTTTCTTTTTTTTTTTTTTTATTATTTATTTATTTATTAAATGACCTCAAATGAATTTGGTTTTATTTTGGGAGGGGCAGGAGAGTTCATTTTTTAGAAGATTGGTGAGTAGGTGAGAAGCCCCTTTGTGAGCTGTACCTTCTTTTGTATCATCTTTCGAGTAAGAGGTTGTATTATGTGGTTTTCATTTTACTGTCTGACCCCTCTTCCTCTTTATTGTTAGGTTTTAGTCTCCATCTTTCCAATAGAAATACTGTATTATGTGTTAGGTCTCCTTTCTGTTATTCTTGATCTGTGTGTTCTCCGAGGGGGAAGGGGTTTTAGGGTTTGTTGTTGTTCCTGCAGTTGTGCATTCTGTATAATTGTAAGGATGAGGATCTTATTCCTTGACATGGGGTTGTCAGTTTGTTTAGACCCTTTGGGCTAGGTGGTTGTCCTCCTTTGGTTTAAGTTTGGCGTGGAATGATGATTGTTTTGCTTCGATCAAAGAGGTGCTCTTGGGGTTGCCTTTTCGTGAGAGTGGTGCTATTTTGTGGCGCACCAATTTCTTTTCTATTTTGTAGGGGATTGAGAATGAAAGAAATAATATATTTTTTAAAGATTTGGAGCAGTCTTGTGATGAGTTTGGTGGTAGTTAGGTTTAAAGCCACTTTGTGGGTGTTAGTCCCTATGCTTTTTGTAGTTATGGTTTTGTATTAATTTTGTTTGATTGAAGTTCCTTTCTGTAGCTTTCAGAATATAATTAACTGATGTTTATAGCTTAATTTTTTATGAATCAATGTAGGGTATTGAATCAGAAGGGCTTCGGGACCACCTGACTGTGCTTGCTGAGTCCCTAAACAAAGTANGTTGTCACCCTAGAAGACGATACAATTCAGAGTTTGGGGGAGAACACAAGGTGGCTTGTCTGTCTTACCTTTGTGTTTTTATTTGTTATTTTTACTACCAGGGCTGGTGAATTAACTGCTGCCGAGTTGGACAATCTCATGGTGATTGTTGCCAATCCACGACAATTTAAAGTTCCTGACTGGTTTTTGAATCGGCAAAAGGACTACAAGGATGGGAAATATTCTCAAGTGGTTTCTAATGCATTGGACATGAAGTTGAGAGATGATTTGGAGCGGTTGAAGAAGATCAGGTAACTTGCTCTTTCTGGTGTCATATCAACACGCACAGTTTTTTGGTTAACTGCCCTTTTTAACAGTTTGTCTTCTTAAGTTTTAAACTTGTTTGTTTGATATTATAACTATTAAAACAGCTTTTGAAGGAAAAAAGAACAGCAGAAAAAATCTAAATTTTTCTGTTTTCATGTGTTTCCTATAAAATTTATTGTTGGTAATTGATATGTAATGATTAATTATTTTTTACGTTAGTTTTGATCTGTATTCTGCTGTATCTTTTGAATTAATATATTATAGATAAATGAGAGCAGAACATATCTTTCAAAATCGTCTTCATAAATAAAAAACAATAAAAGGAAAAGCAGTTAAAAAGGTCAATCTACCTACCACCAAGCAGCTTTTAAGTTCGATATTTGAAATTTCACTCAAACATCCCCTTCGATCTGTTGGTGCTGCCATATTTTAGCTGTGATGTACTTAAAAGGTCTGTAAAACCTGATGTTTTCACTGATTAGCTACTGCCTTGACCATTTTGTGCCACTAATTTGTGAATCCAGAAGAGGCATATTTGTTGGAATTGAAACTTATGATCTGTCTCTTTGTTGACTCTGATATATTCCTGAAGTGTTTCTATTAATGGCTGATGTATTTGGGATATTGAGCCCCACTCCTTGCATTGTGTATGTTAATAAGTCCAGTCCACTAATCTTCTATACAATGAATGCAGGAACCACCGAGGTCTAAGGCACTACTGGGGCCTCCGAGTTCGTGGTCAGCACACCAAGACCACTGGTCGCCGAGGAAAAACTGTTGGTGTCTCCAAGAAACGTTGATATTCTTTTCCATGTTTTGATGAGTTTAGTATGTGGGTGGGCAAATCAGTAATCTTTGGCCTGTTAGTTGAACATTTGAGGTGTACCTCCTTTCTGGAAGTTTTGGTTGGGATGGTATTTTTGTTTAATTTACCCCCTTTTTTTAACAGTGATTTTATGCTAGAAAAGGAAGGTTACAGTGGGCACATGCAAAGCTTATTGGTGTTTGAAAGATTTTATTTATAGGATTCTTGTTTTGGTCCAATTAGGTTTTGCTTGAAATCAGGGTGCAGTTTACTTGGGTTGAGAAATCATCCATCAATTTGTTGAATTTATATTGCAAATATTTATGGAAATTTTTATTTGGTATTCAAAAAATGTTATCTCGTTGATTAAATTTTGTTTCATGTTCCATTTCATTTGTTTTGTTGTATGTTTTATGTGATTTTACTTTTTTGCCTTTCTTAATAATGGAATTTGCAAGTAGCAAAATATTTGGAATTATGGTACACGGTTTTAATAAAAAAGAATATTTTCTATCCCATTTATATTATTAGTATAAATTCTTATACTCTTCTTATACTCTCAATACAACTTTTTTTATTTCTCTAATTTAGAGGACTTGTGCAAGGATTATTAACACACCCAAGATTGGTTTTAAGAGTTGTTATGTGTATTTAGAGAACTTTGTTATATTCTTTGACCTGAAGAATGTCCTACAATGTTTTTAAGGATCAGACGAATTGAGCATTCATAAGACTATCTCGATACATTCATGTCTTTGACGATAAACCAACGTATACCAAGAGCTTTCGAGAGGACAATAAGATTTGACACAGTATCAACGTCCATAGGAGGATGTGAAGTGAGCAGATGTTCGTAGTCACAGTTCGATATAGTTATAGCCAAAAAACCGTAAAACCTTGAGAAAGGAAAACAGAAAAGAGGACGTCCTACCTTGAAAATTGGGCATAAGCAACTTTCGTGTAAAAAAGGTTTTAAGGGAAAATTTGTAACACAATCCCAACGTGACATTGAAGCTAAATTTCAAGATGACGTAGAAGATAAAAATGTTTAGAAAAATATAAAAGAAAATAGTACAAATTGGGAAAAGTAAACCATGAGAGGTAAATGAGTAATTTTGACATAGTCTTGTATCACCTTATTGCTTTTCTTTACTACTTTCGTTATGTATAGTTTCCTTATTGTATTTTTTAAGTGTACGACGTTGGAGAAGAATCATGTCTATATTTGTTAAACCTGAAATACCTCAGAATGTACTATAGGGGATGTAACTAGTCGTCAACTCATCCCACCTAGGTTTTGTTTGACCGTTTGGCGAAATCACGTATAGGCCTGCTAGGACTGAATCACCTCAAAATTTAGTATAGGGCAATGTGACTAGTTGTCCATCATTTCCGCCCGAATTATATGATATTTAAGTTGTGATTTTTTTTTCACCTGCTTTTAGCCATATAACAACTTTCAAACATTCTTTCAAATCTTGTTTTCAAACTCTCTTTCTAACATCTTTCTCTGTTCCAATTTTCTAAAACTTTCTTCTCAAAGGGGGGCTAGAGACTTGGGTATAGGTTGTCGGGTGGAAGGCAACACGATTTCGAGTTGGCTGACTCACTCGGTGGTGAGAGTGGCTGTTGCACAATAAAAAAAACGTCCCGTAAGAATGCGATTGTGACACAGCCATGAATGCAGAGTTCGATTAAATTTTCTACTATCATTGCATTTCTATTGCTACATAACCCAAATCGTCTTGGTTCCCTCACCAAAATGATAGATTAATCCATCTATCCAAATGTACTTCACTATAATTTTTAATCAACTACAACAAGAAACAATCACGTCCAAATATTTTATAAAACTATAAAACTTTCACTATAGTATATTTTTGTAAGGACTGGGTTGACTTGATGGCTCGGTAAATTTTTCCTTCTTGATAAAACCATTAAAATTTAAAACATAATTTACATTATATCAAAATAGTGTGCGCACATTAGTCATTTAAAATACAACATAATAGTTAAAAGACAGAATAAGGAATAGACGCAAAACATTTGAAAACAAAGGTTTGAGGACAACGGGTGAGGTTAGTTTATGGCACCTGCTCCAGAGTCCGCTCCCGACCTTGACCAGCTCCTTATCACCTGGAAAAAAAATGGAGAATAAGAAATGAGTACAAGACTCAGTAAGTAGCCTACTTGTAGGCTCTTAATCGTGTCCTTGATATGCTAGGGTATCACGTTCTTTGTTCTTGCTTGTTCTTGATCTTGTTCTTGTGGTAAGTACTTAGGCCTCTCTAACTCTTGTTCTTGACTTGGGATTCTTATCTTGATCTTTCTTGAGGACCTTGGTCCTTGAATCCCAAAACCTTGGTTTTCCTTTAAGGGCCTTAGTACTATGGTTTTTGGTTTTTGGTCCTTTGTTCCTAGTTCTTGTCCTCATAACTAGGATCTTGATCCTTGTTCTATTCCTTGATCTTTCTCTTGTTCTTGGTACTTTCTTGGTTCTTGTTTGGTTCTTGATTCGTTCTCCAAGACACTCCCCCTAGGATTTACGGCACTAGACAAAACAAGAACCAAGAAAGTACCAAGACACACCTGACAATCCTGTGTCCAAGGCTTCATGCGTTCCAAGCGACACAGCCTTAACCTACGTCCAAGGCTTCATGCGTTCCAAGCAACGTAGCCTTACCGCATCTTAGGGCTTGCCCTTCGATACAGTTTGCTTAACCTATGCCCAAGGCTTCATGCGTTCCAAGCGGCATAGTCTGAAAACCTACATCCAAGCTTCTTACGTTCCAAGCGATGTAGTCTTAATACTGCATCAAGGGCTTGCCCTATAATACAGTCTGCTTAACCTATGCTCAAGGCTTCATNAACGTTCGCGTCGCCGTCTGTAACTCACCCTCCCCAGCTCCTATCACGTCGTTTCTCCCCTCAATTCCTTCATGAAACTAGGAAGAGCTAGGGATAGATTTCGTACCTTTTCTTGGATCATAGCCTAAGATATTTGCTTCCAAAGTTCGTCCAAAATATGATTTCTCGCCGGAGTAAAAACAGAGAATTTCTTATTGGGTAGCCGATTTCTAGGAGTTTTCGAGGCTTGATTTCTTCACGAAACCTCTTCCTTATCCTTTTCTCATGCTATAGGAATTGGTTTGGAGGAACGACTTTGAGTGTGGGATCTTAACTTTGAGAAACCACTCCACTCTCGGTCTGCAAGTTACCCGACACCTCTGATTTTCGATCTCTTGGGTATCTTGTTCTACGACGTTTCAGCTCTCCATTCCTTCCTAGAACTTTGGGTAATCTTGTTTAGAAGCTATAGGAACAAGTTTGAAAGGAAATGGTGGAGAATTGCTCTCAAATTTAGAAGAAACCCGAGAGTAGGAGACCCAAAAACTAAACACTTATTGCCAACGACTGGGAGCTCTAACTTGCTCAATTCTTGTTCCAAACGATTGCCCAACTTCAGAATTTATAGGGAAAATTAAAACCGACATTGGGAGCTCCAGAATCGTCGTGAATTTTCGGTTGGATTTTCTAGAAAATTCGCCATAAATATCTACTCCGGTCAGAGCCTCGCCGACTATGGTTTTACATAGTAGCCGTTGGATGTAATGATCTGTCCATCTTCTAGATCATATNATATGCTATGGTATCCTCCACATTAAAATTTCATAGGCAGCGGAGTTCATCTAGTGGGGTTATTTTAACGTTACCTAAATCCCAAGAAATTTGTTCGATTCAAGGTCTTAACTTAGGGTTCCTAGAGTTTTTCTTCCATATATCCTAATTTCATACTTGGTTTAGGGTTCATATGGAAATCCAAGCGATTCCTACAAGTATTTNCAATTTTGGAGAAGATCCAACGGCTGATATTTGAGTTTCGAGAGATTTTGCTCAGATGGTCACTATAGATGCTCTGATTCTGATCAGAGGGGCATTTTCATAATAATCCATTCTTCCAGGGGTATTATGGTAATTTTCCACTTTTTGAATATTTTAATATTATTTTCCTGAAAAATCCATAATTTTTCTAAAAAATTCTTCACCCCTGTCATTTTTCCCTTCTTGAACGTCTTGAAATTCCTTTCAGATAAGGAATTAAAAATCTAGAAATATCCTTGATGATTGAAAAAATGACCTTTTTGTCATTTTCGCTTGCACTTTCATTCCCAATTCTTCTCCAAAGGTCTTGAGTCCTTAAGATTACTTCTTAGGGTTTAGAAATGACTTACTAAACCCCTTTCCTTGCTTAATCCTCATAATTTCCTTCCTTGGATCCTTTGGGTCTTGCATAGGTGGCTTTCCTTCATTTTTTGGTGTTACAATTTTTGACGTTTTCGAAACATCGTCTTTCAGTCTAATCAAATCCAACTTTCTTCCCAAAACGTATGTGAAATTCTTTCAATATAAACATACTAAAAATTCAAAACTTAATTAAAAAAAAACTCTCGAATTTGAAGGAAAACAGAAATCAAGAACTTGGTGCGTACCTTCTATCCTTAATTGATTGTTGGTAGATTTGAATAAATCAAAAGTTAATAATGGTTGTCCCAACCCGATTGAGCAACTTTGGTTAATTTTTCTCTATTTTCTTTTAGAGTTTATGAGATTTTTAAAGAAATTTTTGAATTTTAAAAGCAAAAAAATCAGAGATCTAAAACTCAAAAAAAAAAAGAAAAAAAGAAAAAAAGAAAAGAAAAGAAAAAAAAAAACTGTTTTCTAATTTGGCCACTTGGAGGTGAGCTAGGCAAGTGTTCTATGATGTAATAAATTACTAAAATGCTCCTACGATGAGACTTGTAAGGAATGTTATTTTATATGTTTTCTATTATGTTGGAAAGGAGGATGAACTATTATGATTTGTGCTTCAAGTGTTGATGGATGTTATCTCCCCATTGAACTTGTTTGCTTATATGGTTGTATGATCCCGTATGTGTTAGCTTCGAGTGTTTGACTGTATGTTCTCCTTATAAAGCGTGTTTATCTACACAAAACTCAGGTGTTAGACTTAAGTAGGCTAGACGATGACCAAGGTCTGGATGTCTTTAGTAGACTGAGCACCTTAGGATCGTGAGCAACGATCAGAGGAGAAAGATTTGAGGAGTCAAAGTAGCTATCTGGAGCCAAAAGTTTGTGCGCTAATTCAGACTATCAAAGAGTTTAGTAGAAATGTTGTATTTGACAAAAAAACAGTAAGAGTCTTAATTTTATAATAAGCATAAATAGAGTTAGTAGGTAAAGGTTAGTTGAAAAACCTTAAGACCTATATCAATACCTTATAATCTAAAGTTTCATCTGGAACTAGAACCTAGTTTGACCGAGAACCCAATCTAGACCAAAATTGATAGATGAGTTAAGCATAAAACTTAATATACTGGAACTTGTTGATAATAAGTTAGTTACTTACCGATTAAATTAATTACTCTAAAATATATATATTTATTTATTTATTTATTTATTATTATTATTTTTTTTTTCTTTTGAGATAGATGAGATATAAGATATAGTGTGATAGTGACGGTAGTGAGGATGAGCTTGAGATTTTAGAGACCCTATCTATATCAAAGCCTGTTTGGTTTTATCTATTTTTGTCTTGTTTTAGAAACTCGTATAGGATGTATATAGTGACGGTGGTGAGGATGAGTGGGATGTGAGGGAAGAGCACACAAGTTGACTCAGCGGTTAGTACGTTAGAAGACAAGGGGTTGCTCCAGAACATGATTTAGCCACACCTATTTACCTTACCATCACGACAATTAGATGAGGGAGCAGACAAATAGACTCAGTTAGTAGGTCAATAGATAGGGTCACAGTAATATAATAGGCCTATTAGCTTAGTTGGTTAGAGTATCATGTTAATAACGTGAAGGTCACAGGTTTGATACCTGCATGGGCCACCATGATTAACCCCACGAGCTAGATCAAAATGCTCTAAAACACTTATTTACCTGACCACCACGACAATTAGGTGAGGGAGCACAAAAGTAGACTCAATATAAGCCTATTAACTCAATTGGTTAGAAGTAATGCGAAGGTGTAAGCTTTACGCGATTAGTAACAGGTAGGTCAACAAACAGAACCGCTCCCTCATTATTTAGCTTGATTTTATGGTCTCCTTCGTATAAGGTGGAGGCTCCCTCATTATTTAGCTTAATTTTATGGTCTCCTTCGTATAAGGTGGAGGCCACCTTATATGCTTTACGAGGATTAATTATGGATGCTTTTAGTAAATCGAGCACATAATCTTGAATTACGATGCAAGTACAAAGTTATAGTGTTCCCAAAACATGAGCTCTATATCAAAATTCTCTTTTCTAAAACACACCCTTATTTACCACCATCATGATGATCCATCTTGAGTGGTGTGTGAGGGAGGAGCATACAAGTAGATTCGACGCTTAGTAGGTTAGCAGGTAAAGGTTGCCCCAGAACATGATTAGCCCAAAAGCATAGATTAAATGGTCAAAATACTCTAGAGCACCTATTTACCTTACCACCACGACAATTAAATAAGGGAGAACACAAGTAGACTCAGTTAGTATATCAATAGATAGGGTCACAGTAATGTAATAAGCCTATTAGCTCAGTTGGTTAGAGCGTTGTACTAATAACGCGAAGGTCGCAGGCCTGCATGGGCCACCTTGATACTTGCATGGCCAAATTATAAATAAAGTGTAAGAGATAGAATGATTTTACGAGAATCGAACTAGGCTATAGTGTTCCCAGAACATGATTAGCTCTAAGAGCTAGATCAAAATGCTCTAAAACACCTATTTACCTTACCACCGCCTCAATTAAATGAGGGAGCCACAAGTTTTTATGGTCTCGTATAGGGTGGAAGGGCACCGTATATGCTTTACGAGGACCAAATAAGGACACTTTTAGTAAATCAAGCACATGATGTTCAGTTACGATGAAAGAACTAAGCTATAGTGTTCCCAAAACATGTTTAGCCCCAAAAGCATAGATAAAATGCTCTAAAACACCTATTTACCTTACCACCACCCCAATTAGATGAGGGAACATAAGTAGACTCAGTTAGTAGGCAAATAGATAGGGCCACAGTAATGTAATAGGCCAATTAGCTCCGTTGGTTAGAGTGTTGTGTTAATAACACAAAGGTTGCAAGTTTGGGGCCACCTGGATACTTTGCATGAACACCTTAGCTGGAATGAATGATTTTAAGAGGATCAAACTAAGCTATAGTGTTCCCAAAACATGATTAGTCCTAAGAACCTCTATTCACTTAGTTAATAGGTCAATAGATATGGTCATAGTAATGTAATAGGTCTATTAGCTCAGTTGGTTAGAGCGTCGTGCTAATAATGCGAAGGTCATAGGTTCGAGACCTGCATGGGCCACCTTGATACTTGCATGGGCAAAATTATAAGTAATAAATGATTGATTTTACACGAGATCGAACTACGTTTTAGTGTTCCCAAAAAATATTTTAGCCCCAAAAGCAAGATTAAATGGTCACACCTATTTACCTTACCACCCCGACAATCAAATGATTGATTTTACGAGATCGAACTACGTTTTAGTGTTCCCAAAACATATTTTAGCCCCAAAAGCAAGATCAAATGGTCACACATGCATGGGCCACCTTGATACGCCACCTTGATACTTACCTGGACAAATTATAAATAATAAGGTGTAAGAGTTAGAATGAATGATTTTACGAGGATTGAACTAGCCCTTACCATGGGCCGCCTTTGATACTTTCATGTCTAAAAGCTAGAATGATTTTACGAGGATCGAATCTACAAAATGCCCACCTTTTGGGATCACAATTTGTGGTACTCTTTGCCACTTCTTCGATCAACCGTGGCTTAATTCGACTTCAAATTTGAACACAAGGCAGGAAGAAGTAACCATCCATCAATCGTGGCTTAATTCGACTTCAAATTTGAACACAAGGCAGGAAGAAGTAATCATCCATCAATCGTGGCTTAATTCGACTTCAAATTTGAACACAAGGCAGGAAGAAGTAATCATCCATCAATCGTGGCTTAATTTGACTTCAAATTTGTGGTCCTCTTTGCCACTTCTTCGATCAACCGTAGCTTAATTCGACTTCAAATTTGAACACAAGGCAAGAAGAAGTAACCAAGATACTTTTATGGGCCGGACACCCTGGGTGGCAACGAACTTATGCCCTAATCACTCTCGGGACTCTTGGAACCTTTACCCGTGCGAACAAGGCCTTAGGAGAGTGTGCACCTCCCAAATTATGCTCGGCCGAACTAACAGTCTAACTATTTTTCAAACACATTGTGAAGTTATGGGGCATTCCGTCGAGCCGTCGAGCATCATCAGCAATAGGGATGGTAGATTCATTGGCCCTTTCGAAATTGTAAGTGGACGACAACCGGCCTTGGCCCATAGCCTGGATGTATTTGGAGAATGCTTCCAAGCATATGAAGAAGTGGGCGGACAAGAAGCGTCGCCCCCTCCAATTTTGAGCAGGAGACCAAGTCCTGATCAAGTTGAGGCCAGAACATATTAGATTCCGTAGTCGAAAGGACCAGAGACTAGTACGAAAATATGAAGGCCCGGTTGAAGTCCTCCAAAAGATCGGGGCTACTTCTTACATAGTTGCACTACCCACATGGATGAAAATCCACCCAATAATTCATGTGAGCAACTTGAAGCCCTATCACCCCAATCCAGACGACAATCAACGAAATGTAATCACAAGACCGACCATCGATCTGAAACAAACAAACAGCAAAGAAATAGAAGAGATCCTAGTCAACAAGGTTAGGAAGATAGGAAGACCTGTACGGAGGATTTACGAATGCCTTGTCAAATGGAAGAATCTCCCTACGAAAGAAACCGGCTGGGAACGCGCTGAAGATCTAGACTCCGCCCCCACCCACATCGCCAGGTTTGAAAATAGTCAGTTGATAGAGATGTCAACCAATTAGGTGGGGGAGGATGTCACGGTCATGCTCGTCCAAGACGTGTTGTCCATGGCCGCATGCCCATGACAAGTCAAACCCTTTATGTCTTTCAATGTTGTAGTGTTTTACTTTTATATTTCTAGGAAGTATGACGTTTCGGAAAAATCATGTCTAGGCCTGCCAGACATGAAATGCTTCAAAATGTAGTATAGGGGGATTTGACTAGTTGTCAACTTCCCCCTACCAATAGTTATATACTGCGAGACGTTGTTGTTACTCTTTTGCTTGCATATATAACACCTCTTTAACCCAACAAGATGTGGTTGAAATCAAGTCGTAGCATCATGACATTGAGATAAGACCATCAAAGGTCATGGAGATAGCAGATCGGCCTTCCAACTCATAAAGTTTTGGGTATGCAACTCTGTAAGGCCCGATACCCAATCAAGAGGCCTATGATCCAGCCTCCGTGACCATAACTTTGTAAGCCAAGCAAGCCTCATTGCATATCACATAGTAGGATTAAACATATCAATTCATTTTGGTGGAGATCTTCCCTCACATACCATAATTTACTATGGACCTCATAAGATAAATCAAAGCTCGAACTCACTCTAAGTCGTCCTCATATTAGACATACATGCTCACAAAATTTGAGGAATTGACTTAGACAACATCATCCTCATAACGCACTTTAAAGGGTTTCATTAGAGTCTATCGAGACAATTTTCAAGCATATGAACTCACCAATCCATATCAAGTGTATTATGTCACTTATAAGATACGAGATGAAGGATCATTTTGGTAGAGATCTGCCCTCACAGACCACAATTTACTATGGACCTCATAAGATAAATCAAAGCTCGATAGCAACATATGATTATCATAATCATATGAACGCACTCTAAGTCTGTAACGCCCCGTTAGGTTATATATCATAATAATAATAATAATAATAATAATAATAATAATAGTAAAATAGAAATAATAAAATAAAGAAGAAAAAAATAACACCCCGTTAGGTTATATATAATAATAATAATAGTAATAGTAAAATAAAAATAATAAAATAAAGAAGAAAAAAATAACTGACCATCTCTCTTTAATCTGTCCACCCCTTCTATAAAACTTGATTAAAACGTGTAAAACCTATAAATGGTCAAACCAGAAGAAGAAGAAGAAAAAAATAACTGACCAGCTCTCTTTAATCTCTTTAATCTATAAATGGTCAAACGAAAATATTCGATTAACTCATTAAAACGTGTAAAACCTAAATAAGGAAACCTCAGGCTTTTATCTAACAATCTCCTCCTAAAACCTGTGGTATATCTACCTTATTATTTGAACCCCGATTTTTGAACGAAGTTACTCAAATTTTACCCGCACCAGAGACATGGTGAAGATGTCTCCAAGCTGTTCCTCTGTTAGGATGAAGTCAATCTTGATACCTTATTATTTGAACTCCGATTTTTTAACGAAGTTTCTCAAATTTTACCTGCGCCAGAGACTTGGTGAAGATGTCTCCAAGTTGTTCCTCTGTTCGGATGAAGTCAATCTTGATAAGCCATCGATCTACACACTCCTGAATGTAATGGAACCTGATCTCTATGTGCTTGCTTCGGTCGTGCAAAACCGAATTTTGATCAGGGAGATCGTAGCCTTGTTGTCCACGTAAAGTATTGGTGGATCACCTTCTTTTTCGATGAGTTCTTCAATCAGTCGCGCAAGCCAGACCCCCTGTGTTGCTGTCGTCGAAGCGGCAATGTACTTCTCTTCGCAAGAAGATAAAGCAACTACCTTTTGCTTAGTTGATTGCCAGCAGATAGCGCAAACTCCCGACAATGCTGCGTTAATTGGTGGAGTCGACTGTCGTCGTAGTGCCGACCTTCCTCAGCTAGAGTCGAGCCTCCATTAGTGTTCTTGTAGGGTTACTGTCTGCTAGCCCAGCTGTGTCCAGCAGCTTCTTTGCGTACACACTTTGACAGATGGTGATGTCGGCAGTACTCTATTGCATTTTGATATCAAGGTAGTAGCTGAGCACACCGAGATATCTCATCTTGAAGTTCTTTGACATTTCCCTCTTGAATCTTCCGAGAACTTTCATGTCGCCTCCAGTGATTATGAGGTTGTCGACGTACACTCCCACGATCAGTCGCTGCTCATCGTGGCCGTGCGTGTACATGTCTTCCTCAAAGGCACAACGCTTGAACTTCAGCGACAGCAGGGTACTGTCGAGCTTTGCGTTCAAGGCTCGTGGTGCTTGCCGAAGCTCATAGAGTGCCTTATGCAGGCGCAATACCTTGTTAGGGTTGTCGTTGTCCAAGAAGCTCAGTGGTTGTCGGACATAGATGGTCTTCTTCAGCTCTCCGTTGAGGAACGCGAATTTCACGTCCATGTGGTGGACCTCCCAGGAATGATGTGCCACGATCACCAGCAACAGGTGGATAGATTCCAACCTTGCCACCGACGCGAACACCTCTTCGAAGTCCACCCCTTGCTTCTAGATGTAGCCCTTCGCGAGTTTTCTGGTGACCGCTGAGTTTTGCGGACCCCACGCGAAACGACAACCACACCTCGCACAGCCTTCAACCCACGACTCCTAGAATTGATCAGAATACCTACAAATAGAGAAAAGAACGAAAATACGAGAGAGAGATTTTGGATAACGTCGGCGAGTTTTCAATTCCTCAGACGAGCCCCAAACCATCCTAAAAATAATGCCAAACGCTCAGTTACCACCACGAGAAGGATCCCTAACGAAAGCAAAATAACTCAGGGTACGTTTTGTGCCTTTTCGTAAGCGCCGTCATCGATAACCGAGGTTGGAAAATTGGATTTTCCTAAACATTCTTAGATCTGTGGTTTTAGGAATTTTTGGGCCACTAAACTTCGAGGAAGAAAAGAAGGACGACAAACAGAGAGGAAAAGGAAGAAAGAGGACCGAAATCGGGAACGCAAACGCCGTAGGAAGGAGAGAGAAAATGCGCTAGAAATCGGCTGAAGTCAGGTAAGGAACACGAGATCCACGGATCTGGGTCAACCCGAACCCAAACCCGATAGAGCATCCTGACTTCTTTCCCCTCAGCCTCTGCCTTCGACCTAGCCCAACTACAGCGGCCCAAACCTCAATCCAGCCCAGAAGCCACGGTTCAGCTGAACCGACCCGAGACCAGACCCACAGTCCAATCGAATCGGCCTGTAACCCAAACGCTTGCGGCCCAATCCAGTAAATCGAGGCCCAACAACCAGTCCGGCCCAGTAGCCTTCTGCAGCAGCCAACCCGAACTGGAGTAAGACTTGCGCCTCGACCTTACGCTCACCGCACGACGGGGCGTGCTTTGCTTCTGCCACGTGGCACACAGTAGCGCAGACGGTCCCTTGGCTCGGCTCGGCGGCTCCCAGCGGCTGTTCGGCTTGGATCCTCTTTTTTCAGTCCAGTTTCCACGGTTTCGACCCTCCCGAACTTGTGATGTATGTTAAATGTACGTTATTTATGTTTCGATGCATGACATACATGCTATTTCTAATGCACTTATGGCTTCTATGATGAGTATGATGTATGCATGATGATGTTATTAACATGATGATGTTTTCCATGATGAACATGCCTTATGATGTTGTTTGTCATATTGCATCATATCGTTAGATCGACATAGGATACAACCCTAAAAGTATGAAAATGATATTAATGTAAATATCCACGAGCACGTGTTACATAGTGTAACCAAGAGATGAGACTAGAGGGTTGTGTCAGAAGAGATGTAATTGGACTTAGAGGGACCTCATGCATATTGTATGTTCATAAGCATAGGGTTACTTCCACTAGAGATGATGAGTGCGGACGTGCACCGTATGATGAGCGCGAATGCGCATAGGTGCGAATGCACACAAATGAGGATGTTCATGAGGCGCATGACACTATGGGGTTTTATTGATCTCCGGACGTCGCTACAGATTAGCTTGACAAGAGGGTCTAGGGGGTGTGCGAGCGCCCTGGAAATTCACACTCGCACGTGTGAGTCGTGTGTAGGGAAGTACAACACATCCAATTTGTCCAAGACTAGAGGCCACCATTAAGATGATTAGAAATAGATCTCTAATTCATGATTTCATGTGTTTGCATTAGCATGGCTCCTATAATGGGGTCACCTACTGAGTATTTTATCAAAATACTCGGGCCGTGTGCCATATTGTTTTTTAGGTAAAGGCAAGGAGCCCATGTAGGGTTGACGGGGGCATCGTGATCAGGGATTGTGGCGCGTGCATAGGATAGTTGCATATTTAAAATTCCTAGTCTTGGTTAGGATAGGGTGTTTGCATTTCATTTATTTAAATTATTTAATTTGTAATTGTTTTATCTTATTTTTGAACTCTAGCATGATGTTTGAAACACGTAAGTCCGGCATTGTTTTCTAATGTTTTAACGTATTCTTAAGTTTTAAATTTTTCCACTAATAAAGATGAGCATTCTTAAAGTTATATTCTGCATTAGAGATGAGCATGAGACGTTAGTGGCGACTCTAGATATGTGAAAATTTAGGGTCGTTACATGTGGATCGGCTTCTCTTTCGATGAGTTCTTCCATTAGCTGTGCAAGTTAGACCCCCTGTGTTGCCACCGTCGAAGTGGCAATGTACTCTGCTTCGCAAGAATACAAAGCAACCACCTTTTTTTAGTTGATTGCCAGTAGATCGTGCCGCCTAAGAGGAAGTAAATCATCCCGCTGAAGCTCTTACGATCATCAATGTCACCGACCATGTCACTATCACGGTAGCCGACCAACTCAAACTTCTTCTTTCCTCTCCCTGCACAATATATCACACCCCAACCTCTAGTTCTAGCCACAAAGCGCAGGATACGCTTGACACCCACAAGATGCTCCTCCCTAGGTGCTTCCATAAACCTACTCACGTATCCAATGGAATAAGTGAGGTCAGGATGTGTGTTTACCAAATAGCGTAGACTTCTGATAATGCTGCAGTAATTGGTGGCGTCGACTGCCGTCGTAATGTCGGCCTTCCTTAGTTGGAGTCGGGCCTCCATTGGCGTCCTTGTAGGTTTACAATCCGCTAGCCAAGCTATGTCCAGCAGCTTCTTCGCGTACGCACTTTGGCAGATGGTGATGTCGGCAGTACTCTGTTGCACTTCGATGTCGAGGTAGTAGCTGAGCACCCCAAGATCGCTCATCTTGAAGTTCTTTGACATCTCTCTCTTGAATTTTCCAAGAACTTCCATGTCGCCTCTAGTGATTATGAGATCGTCGACATACACTCCCACAATCAGGCCTACTCGTCGTGGCCGTGCGTGTACATGTTGTGCAGGCGCAGTACCTTACCGGGGTTGTCGTTGTCTAGGAAGTCAGGTGGTTCTCGGACGTAGACGATCTCCTTCAGCTCTCCGTTGAGGAAAGCGGACTTCACATCTATGTAGTGGATCTCCCAGGAATGATATGTCGCGATCACCAGCAACAGGCGGATAGATTCCAACCTTGCCACCGGCGCAAACACCTCTTCAAAGTCCGCCCCTTGCTTTTGGACGTAGCCCTTCGCCACCAGACGGGCCTTGTGCTTCACAACTTCTCCCTCTTCGTTACGCTTCAATTTGAAGTCCCATTTGAGTCATATGGCTCAGTGTCTCGACGGCATGTCCTCTAGACTCCATGTCTTGTTCTCAGTGATGGACGCCATCTATTCCTGCATTGCCTTCAGCCAACACGGGTTCCTTTTTGGTTCGACGAAGGAGTTCGGCTCATTTACACTGATGGCATGCAGTTCGGCCGCCTCTTCTTCGAGCTCACTCGCTGCTAGTCCCAGTGGTTCACCTCCTACTAGTAGGTCTTCAATCATCTCGTATCTGGCTGCCAGACCATCATCGTGATCAGCATCCAATGTCGAGTTTGCAGTACGTGGTGTTGCAAACTTCACTAGTTCAGGGGGCATAGTAGGAGTTATGGTTAGTGTTGACGTAGACATGGCCGGTGCAGCTGCTGGTGGTGGTGACAGTGCTCGATGTTGCACTCCTCCTTCTCCTGGTTCGGTGATGAGGTACTCCACCATGAATTGATTTGGGTTTTGATCTGCCTCGGTCACATCGTTCCACCGCCAGAAGGTGTTCTCGTCAAAGATGATGTCGCGCGACATGTGAGCTCGCCCCCCCACAGGATCATAGAGCTTGTACACCTTGGTCTTGAGTTCGTAGCCGATGAAGACGACCTTCAACCCCTTGGGATCGACTTGGTGAGGTGGGGACGCATGATCTTCATGTAAGCGACGCAACCAAACACTCAATGATGATGTACTGCTTGCTTCTTGTTGTACCTGGCCTCGTGTAGCGTCTTCCCGTCGAGGCTTCGCGTTGGCGACCGATTGAGGAGGTAGATGGCCGTCATGACCGTCTCTCCCCAGAACCTCTCGGGCATCCCAACCGTCATCAGTAGTGACCTTGCCATCCCAATGATAGTCTGATTTTAGCATTCCACCACCTCGTTCTCCTGGGGGAGTAGGGCTCTGTTAGGTGCCGCTACAAGTCGAGCTTGTCGCAGTACTTGCCAAAGCTCGACCAGGTGACTTCTCTGCCTCGGCTCGTGCACGCTTGAATGCGCTTAATCGCCTCTGCTGCCTCACTCTTCGCTTGCAGTAGGACCAACCACATGAAGCGGCTCTTGTCATCGACAAGCAAAAGGAAGAGGGTCTTGCCGCCTGGGGTCGCCAGCTTCATGGGCCCGCAGATATCACCGTGCACGAGCTCCAACGGCTCAGGATGCCTTAGATGGAAAGGAGGTGCGCCTCTACTTGCCGATGAGACACCCATCGCACAGCCTGTTCACGCCTTCGATTGCCAGAAAATCGTACACCATCTCCTCTTTGTGTAGTTTTTGTAGAGCAGAAAAGCTCAGGTGCCCGTACTAGATGGAAATGTAGCACCCAACCTCATCAAGTTGACCCAGGCTCACAAAGTTAGCCTTGAGTCTCGGGATAAAGTAGACGCCGGTCAGCTTGCGGTGCTCGCCTCCCTTGCCGACGAATGCAAATCGGTCGAATAGTTAAAGTTTTTTTAGATATCTAGTTTAACTACTTTGCAATATTTGTGGTTAGTTTATATTTCTTTTGTTATTTGTAAGACTATAAAAGCAAAGTTCAATGTTATCTTTGACTTTGCAATTCGCCTAGTGAGTAAATCCTTGACGAAGAACAATTGCCAAAGAAATTGGTGGGAGAAGAAAACAGCTGAAGAAAATAAAGAAAGAGTACGAAAGCTTTGGAATTTGTTGCTGAAAAATACGGTGCAAATGTTTCTCATTTAATTTGGCTGTTTAAAATAGATTACATTCTAGAATGGGCCAAAGTTGCCAACAAATCTTGCACTTACATTGGCCCAAAAGACCAACTAAAAATATGCTCTTTCATTATACATTATATATGTAGCGTTAATTAAGATAGCCTAAAAACAAAAATAACTCAGTTTAAGGAAACGTGTGAATAACCTAAATAAATAAATAAAAAACCATAGCTTTTTATCTAACATTGAGTACTCGATAATATCATCACTTGAAACTCCAATTGTTTATGTTTCTCACTTAGTCATTCTTCTGTCAAAACCTTATAATTGGTATTAGAGTCACCACTAGGCTTTGTAGAGTAGCAATTTTTTAGTGATCAAATCCAGAGAGTATGAGTGAAGAAAAAAGTTTAACGAAGATCCCTCACTTTAATGGTCACTATGATCATTTGAGTGAGCTGATGGAAAATTTACTCAGAGCAAAGGGTCTATGGAATGTGGTAGAGATTGGTTTCTACGAACCAATGGAAGGAACAATTCTGACTCAGGTAGAAAAGGCGAACCTTGATGATGCTAGCCTCAAAGATCACCAAGTAAAGCATTACCTCTTCCAGGCAATTGATCCTACTATCTTTCAAAAAAAAAATTGATTGTCGTTGTTAGGCCAAAAAAAAAAAAAAAAAAAAAAAAAAAANCCTCCAGCCCTAATAAGGGTCCAAGGAGAACCTCGTCAAATCCCCTGCCAAAGAAAAAGAGAGTTATCCACCTTCAGACGAGACTTGTACAAGGATTGAGAGGCTAGCGGGGCCGACGATCCGTCAAGATCCTTCAGACATTCTCACACGACGGAAACATAGAGACAAAGGTTAAGCTAGTATTTATAGAGTATACCATGACGACTATGACATTATAATCGCACATTACCTAGGAGATGTGCTACAAATGAATTGTAACCATAGTTTCTTTTTCTATTGTGGTAGATAATGGCACCAAAGAGACGTGAACCATATGTAGGGCCCGGACCCAGAAGGGGAAGAAGAGAGGAAGTTCATGTCACCTCGGTTCCAACACCTGAAGAGGAACAACCTGAATTTCAGGAGGAGGTTGGGGATACGCCCCAAACTAGCAAGGGGACAGTACTACAGCCATCAAGAACAAAAAGACGCCGAAGGAAGGCCAAGGCCTGAAGGCTGCTTGATACACCCCCTACTGCTCCCTTCTCTGAGGAGGTCCCATCGGGTGCAACCCCGTGGACAGCAGCCTCGCTAAACCAGCCGTTAGCCATGCCCACAGCAGAGATGTTTCAGACGTTCATGATGACCTCGATAGAAAATCAAGCTCTGACGAACCAAATGATACAAACCATGATGGCTAATCAGTCAACAGGGCAAGGGGGCAAAGATTCAGGGACTATGACCGTGGAGTCCCGCTACTTAAGAGATTTTCAGAGGCATAAACCGCCTTCCTTTGATGGAGGCAAGGTGGATCCCATTACCGCTGAGAACTAGCTAGAGGCCATAGAAACGACCTTCCATTTTATGAACTGCTCGCCAAAATATGAAGTCCATTGTGGGACGTATATGCTGAAAGGAGAGACGCACTTTTGGTGGAAGGGTGCTCAGAAGACCATTATACTGTTGGATCGGTATGGCAACCCTAGAGAGGGGGGTGAATAGGGTTGATAAAAGTGTTTAAACGTGATTAATTTTTCTAATGATGAAACTTTTTACAAATAAGTAGAAGATGATAATTACTAGAATAAAATAATTCAAGTCAAAACAATAATCAAGTAGAACATGCAATAAATCACAATAATAATTTTGAAATTAAATAGGAAAGAGTTAGAGAAAATGACACCGTAGTTTTATAGTAGTTCGGTCAAACTCAACCTACTCCACTCCCCAAGCGCCTCTTGGGAATTTGAACAAAGAACTTTCTCGACTCTTTCCTCGGATCAGAGCCAAACCGCTACACCGCTCTTTTTACAAGTTCAAGAGTAAACTCAATCCTTTCCACGGCGCAGGATCAAACCGATACAAGTATTTGAGTTTGATAATAACACACCAACTCTCTCAAAGAGTAGATTTACAATTTGGGACACTCACAACTATTTCCTCACAATACAATAATAATCCCTCTCAAGAATAAGATGAAGAGAAATAAACTTGTAAGCTTGGAGGGAGCAACAAACAATGGAGACTTTGAACAAATGAGGATTGGTGTAACGACCAAAAAAAAATAATAATAATAATTAAATAATTAAAATAATATTTTCCCTAAACTACTCTCCACTAACCATCTCTCTTCAAACAACTCAGTCAAAATTCCAAATCAGAATAGAGGATTCATGGGTGGTTCCTGCAATAAAAAAAAAAGAAAAAAAAATACCAACAACCAGATTTAAAAAGAGTTGGAGATTTAATTATTGGAGACAGATTTACAACATAGAGATTTAATTATTGGAAAGAGATCTTGCTTTCTTATTACGGTAAGTCATATTTCAGATCTCTTTTTCATTTATCCTATCGATTTCCTTTCCTTTGTCTAATTATTCAAAATCAGATCTCTTTTCCCTACCCATCTATTTAGATTTTCTTTATAGGTTATAGAAAATTAACTATAATCGAGGCTAATATCTGTCAATAGAATAAAAAATATATATATACAAAACATAGAGAAAAAAAAAATAGAAGATAAGAAGTAAATACAGAACAAGAGGAAAGAAAAGATTCTGTTTAAAAAAATTAACAAGTAAATAAGAAAGGAAAGATTTGGGAAGAAAATTTATACGTGATATCTGTGAATTTGAATGATAAGGAAGAAAAAAAAAGGAAAACCAGAGAAAGTGAAGATTTGGAAATAAGAATTAATTAGAATAGAGGAAAAAGACAGAGAGCAGCCTAGAGAGAGGCCAGAATATTGTTAACAAAATAAAAAAGAAAAAGAATATATATATATATATAGGAGACCAAATACTGTAAACAAAATCAAAAGGAAGGAGAGACATGAAGAAAAAAAGAAAAAGAATATATATATATATATATATATATATATATATATATATATAGGAGACCAAATACTGTAAACAAAATCAAAAGGAAGGAGAGACATGAAGAAATGCAGAGAAAAGAAAAAAAATAATAAATAAAGAGGGCAGACAAAACTAAAAGAGAGAGTACAAAAAAATTAATAAAGAGAGCAGGACAGAAATAAGAGAGAAAATAAATACTAAATCAAAAGACATAGAACAACAAAAGGGAAGAGTTGGGATTAAGAATCGATGGGATTGACCACTAATATGATTAATAAGAATCGATTAAATTTTTTTTGTCAAGAATATGTTTTGAACGAAAATTGAGATAAAAAGTAGAGAAAGAATATCATAAGACAAGAGAATTGAGTAGAAAAAGAAGAGTATAGGAGAATATTAGAAGACAAGAAAGTAGTCACTCGAAATAAAAAATAGAAAATGAAATCTTAATATAAATAGAATATATATATAATATGTATATATATTTAGATGTATATTATAACGTTCCAAGACTTTATCCATGCACAGTCTTTAATGCTCGCATGAAGTTTAGCACATGAACCATTGTAAGAGTTAGAGAATTGAACATGAAATTGATGCTATGGATTTATATAGGTTGTGTAACGACCCTAAATTTCCACATACTCAGAGTCGCTACTAACGTCTCATGCTCATCTATAATGCGGAAATATAACTCTTACATGAACATAATTGATAATGTAAACTTCAAAAACACGTTTAAAACAACTTCTCTGGAAAACACAGCCATGGTCTTACGTGTTTAAATA
>NC_036639.1:7112979-7116396 GCF_002806865.2 Cucurbita pepo subsp. pepo | reverse complement strand
CATCATAATGTCTCTTCTGACACAACCCTCTAGTCTCATCTCTTTGTTACTCTAGGTAACACATACTCGTGGATATTTATATTAATATCATTTTCACGCTCTTAGGGTTGTGTCCTATGTCGATCTAACGACATGATGCAATATGGCACTCATCATCATATAGCATGCTCAATATGGAAAACATCATCATATTAAGGTAAACGTCACGCAATCATCATACTCATCATATTGCCACAAAGTGCATCAAACATATCAAGTACGACATTCATCAAAATATATATATATACTGAGTACATCATCAGGTATCATAACCCACACATCATCATAACTCATATACCGCATCGTACGACATAGTTCATACAATATCGTAACTCATACAATTTTTTTAACCTATCATATAGTAAGGTCACTTACCTGATTAGCTTATACGGTTGTCACCAGGGTAGAGACAACTTATACAAAGAAAATGATATCAGTCAAAAAGTACTCCACACTAAAGGGGCACATTTAGTGTGGAGTACTTGTAAATGTCTTCATTGGAGTGTATTATCTGTCAAAAGAGGACTTTTGTTTTGAGTTCAGTGTTCTTGATATGTCAAAAGTGTTGTTCTTACCCTACTGGGGCACATTTGGCATGGAGTACTTTAATTTATCTTTAATGAAAGTTTGATTTTTCCCTTTGGGATCCACACTCTAGGGATCCACACTCGCACGTGTGAGTCGTGTGTAAAGAAGTACTACACATCCAATTTGTCCGAGACTGGAGGCCATCTCTAAGATGATTAGAGATAGGTCCCTAAATCATGATTGCATGTGTTTGCATTTGCATGGCCCCTATAGTGGGACCACTTACTGAGTATTTTTTGAAATACTCAGGTCGTGTGCCACATCATTTTTCAGGTAAAGGCAAGGCGCACTTGTACGGAGGACGGCGGCATCGCGAGCAGAGACTGTGGCACGTGCATAGGGTAGATTCATATTTAAATTTCTAGTCTTAAGTTAGAATAGGTTGTTTTGCATTTCATTGTTTTAAATTATTTTGTATTTGTTTTTGTTTTCTCTAAATTTCAGTATTTCATATTTAAACAAGTAAGACCATGGCTGTGTTTTCCAGAGAAGAAGTTGTTTTAAACGTTTTTTTTGAAGTTTACGTTATCAATTATGTTCATATAAGAGTTATATTTCCGCATTATAGATGAGCATGAGACGTTAATAGCGACTCTGAGTATGTGGAAATTTAGGGTCGTTACAATTGGAGAATGTATGTAAGTTGTATATTTTAAAATGTGGGGAAGATAGTTTATATGGAAGAGAAAAATGGCAAAATGTAGGAATTAATATTGACCATTAGATTGTGTTAGGAATAATAGAATGTGGAGATTAAAAGTAAATAAATAAGAAAATTTTCCAAATTCATTTATTTAAATTTTTTAATATAATAATAATAAAAAGTTATGAGAGTAACAGTCGAATGAAAATTCAAAATTTATTATAAATATAATAATATAATAATAATAAAAATTATGTGAGTAACTACTAAAATTTTAAAATATAATAATATAATAATATAATATAGTAATAATAAAAATCGATGTGAGTAACGATTAGATTCGAATTTATATTTTGTAAAAATAATTTTATTTAGAAATATAATAATAAGAAAAAATCCACCATTTGTTACTCTTCTAACATTATAAATGTCATACTTTGATATATTTTGATTTGTCTATCATTTTGATTTTACTGCCACATCATCACGTCGGGTATGTTGTCTCGACTCTAATTTCTTCGTTTTAGCTCTGATTTGAGTAATTGAAAAGTCGTTGTAATCGTTATTCTCGACCTTACACTGTGGACAGTTCAAAATACTGAAAATAGTTAATAATTAAAAGTATGTTTGTTATCATCAAAACACCAATCAATTAATTGATTGAAATTAATTAAAGTGAAATCAAGGGCCAAAAAGCCAACATATACCACAAGGAGAGTTTATTACATGGTGTCAGTTTCAAGATGCGTATCTCCACAAATATTACCCAATCACTGCCAGAGTGAAAATGCATTCCTCGCATTGAAACAGGGAGACAAATCAGTGGAGGAATATGACTTGGAGTTCAATAAGCTGGCAAGGTTTTCTCCAGCCTATGTTAGTTTTGAGTTAAAGGGCGAACGATTTATCCCTGGCCTGAGGGAAGAACTAAGGGGGAATGTGGCATCCCAATCATCCTTTGTCTATGCAAAAGCCCTTCAAGTGGCGACCCTGCTCGACGCGTCCCACACCGACAAGCTGCAGTTGAGAACAGTACAATTATCCCACACTGCATCCTAGGGAAAGGTGACAAACCCTAGCCACCCCGGAACTGGTAGACCGCCCCGTGGCCACACTCATAAATGAAGAAGGGCCCCGATATGGAACATGACCCTTTGTCCTAACTGTCGGCGTCCTCACACGGGGGAATGCAGAGTAAGAACATGCGCCTGCTACAGATGCGGCCAGGTAGGGCACTTTGCAGCGAATTGCCCTTAGAGGAACGATCAGTGTGTCAAATTGCCTGCAGTACAGCATCAGAGGGGCCAAGGTGCTCAACATCAGCAGGGGCGAGCTGTAGCCCATGCAACAACAGCCAGGCAAGCTGACCAGCCTGACGCAGTTGTCACAGTTACACTACCCGCATTTGGCCATCTTGCTTTAGTATTGTTTGATTCGGGTTCGACGCATTCATTCGTATCTGAGGAGTTTGTAGAGCTAGCACACCTAGAGAAAGAACTTTTAGAGATTACCCTNATATGCCAAAAAAGAAAATTGTAGATAAAATTATGCATACCCTGACTAAAAAATTTACTTATGTCATAGTATCCATTGAGGAACCCAAATACGATAACATGTCCATTAATGAATTACAAAGTTCATTAGTGGTGNTGTCCACCCCTGCTCATGAGCCAAAATTGTTTGAAAATCAATGAGGCGAAAAGTTTTGTGGAAACCAAAAAGTGAAAAAAAAAAAAAAACTTTTATTAATGCATTAAGGAGAAAATTTGAGATCCTAAAAATGAAAAATGATGAAAGTATCACGGATTATTTTGCAAGAGTAATGATAATTTCCAACAAGCTGAGAAGCAATGGAGAAGATTGATGGTGTTAATATAACACATGTGGAAGCAATTTTGATCTTAAGCACTTTTAGAACATCAATTATAGTAAATAACTAGCATGTTCATAAGTATTAAAACTTAATGAGTTTGAATACTAACCTTTTGTAGTTCAAACTTCTTTTTTCTCACGAACCGGTTTCGAACCACCACTAGTGTCTTCTCCACTATCTTCCGGCCTTAGAACGGGATTGTGGAATCCGGTGAGTGACTAAACTTGGGAAGGATTTTGTATATGTGAAGAGAGTGTTTGTGAGAGGTTTTTCT
>NC_036639.1:7084688-7112746 GCF_002806865.2 Cucurbita pepo subsp. pepo | reverse complement strand
CCTTATCCTTATACTATAGATCATTTTGACTATATACTTGAACTTGATCCACTCTTATGTCTCTACATATAGTTCAAGTAATCATACTATAGCCAGAGTGTTCTTAGTTTATTGGATTTAGATTAATGATCGTAAAGTTCACTTTATTCAATAACAATCTTTACTGAATAAACAACAATAATAACTTTATTGAAAATAGAATATGTTTTTTGTTTACAAACTATGAGTTTTAGGACATAAAACCCAACAAAGATATGCCAAAAAAGAAAATTGTAGATAAAATTATGCATACCCTGACTAAAAAATTTACTTATGTCATAGTATCCATTGAGGAACCCAAATACGATAACATGTCCATTAATGAATTACAAAGTTCATTAGTGGTGCATGAACAAAAATTTCGAAGATCCAGCATTGATGGAGAGAAGCAAGTTCTAAAAGTCAAAGGTTGAACGAAAATAAGTAACAGAGGAAGAGAAACCTACAAGGACAGAGGACATGGAAGAGGATGATCAACTTTCAACAAAGCAACTGTTGAATATCATAGGTGTCATGACTTGGGTCATTTTCAATATGAATGTTCAAAGATGAATAAGGAATTGAATTTTGCATAGTTGGAAGAAGAGGATGAAATGTTATTAATGGCTCATATGGAAAGACATGAAGCAAAAATGAGGGAGGCTTAGTTCTTAGATTCTAGTTGCTCAAACCATGTGTGCAAATGAAGGTATCTTTTCAAGCTTAGACAAGACCTCCCACGCTGTCAACCTTGGAAATAATACAAGCATAAAAGTTACTGGATATGGTGCAATGAAATTAACTTTGCATGGGGTTCGTTACACTATTAGTAATATGTATTGGATACCTGAACTCAAATATAATCTCTTAAGCGTTGGACGACTACAAGAAAAAAGAGTAGTAATGCTATTCAAATACGGACCAGTCAACACTTTGGCACCATCGTTATGGTCATCTCAACTACAAAGACTTATACACCTTGAAACACAAAAAACATGGTGAAAGGCCTGCCGCAAATTATAGCTCCAAACCCCACCTGTGAGGCATGTATGAAAGGCAAGCAACATCGTACTTCATTCCAAAAAATGGGTAAATGGAGAGCAACTAAAAAATTGGGCCTTATTCATGTAAATCGATGTGGTCCAATTTCACCCGTTTCAAGTAGCCAGAAAATTTATCTATTGTGCTTTATAGATGATTTTTTTTAAGGAAGACGTGAAGTTATTTTCTTGTAGAAAAATTATAAACATTTTATCCTTTCAAATGTTTCAAATAATGGTGGAAAAAGAAATTGGAATGCCTATAAAATATTTAAGAATAGATAGAGGAGAAGAATTTAACTCTGCAAAATTTAACGATTTTGCAAATAGCATAGAGTGAAGAGACAATCAACGACAGCCTATACCCCATAGCAAAATGGAGTGGTCAAACGCAAAAACTGCACCGTGATGAACTTGATAAGAGCTATGCTGACAGAGAAGAAAATGCCTAAAAATTTATGGCATGAAGCTGTCAGGTGGACGATTCACATTTTGAATCGATCATTCACTCTTGTTGTAAAAGATATGACATCAGAAGAGGCTTGGAGCGGAGAGAAACCATCAGTAGACTACTTCATAGATTTTGGATGTGTGAGACATGTTCATATTTCAGGTGTCAATAGAAGGAAACTTAAAAATAAAAGTGTGAAATGTGCTTTATTTGGAGTCAGTAGAGAATTTAAAGATTATAGAATCTTTAATCCAGCTACAAATAAAATTATAATAAGTCATAATTAGCTTTTGAGGAAGACCGTGAATGAGATTGAAATTTTTTTAAGGTCAAATAAAATTGGATTGGGGAAAAATATTGAAATTGATGAGAATAGAGTAGAAGAAGAAGAAATCACGGAGGAAACGACTGAACCAGTTGCTGAAAACAACTTTCGAGTGGCTGTTGCACCAGATTTGACAACAAGGGAGGAGAAAAATAGACATCCACCGATTATGATTCTGGTGAAGGCTTACCTGAAGAGGATAAGAAAATATGGCATTTTTTATGATTTCAGATCGGGTGAATTTTGAGTAAGCTGTCAAAAGCCCAAATGGTGATTGGCTATGGATGAAGAAATCAAATCCATTGAAAAAAGTCAAACATGAAACTTGGTGGTTCTACCATGCAAAAAAAAATGAGTATGGAGAAGTTGATAAATACAAAGAAATATTGGTGGTAAAATGCTACACACAAGAGAATGAAATTGATTATACGGAAGTGTACGCACCTGTGGCCAGAATGGATACTGTGAGAATGATCATTGCTTTTGCAGCCCAAAAATGTTGGAAACTCTATCAATTAGATGTCAAATCAGCTTTTATATATGGCAAGTCAAACAAAGATATTTCTGTTGAACAACCAAGAGGGTATGAGGAAAAGGGGAGCGAGGAGATGATGTACAAACTCCAAAAGGCTCTCTACGGATTAAAACAAGCACATAAAACCTAGTTTAGTCTAATAGAATCCTACTTTATCAAGGAAGGGTTCAAAAGAAATTTTAGTGAACAAACACTCTTCATTAAGCATTTATTTTGATGATCTTTTATTTACCGGAGATGATGAAAAATTATTGGAGGAGTTTAAACGTTCCATAAAGAAAGAGTTTGATATGACTAACTTAAGCGAGATGAGATTTTTCTTTGGAATAAAGGTAATACAAAGATTAGATAGTATTTTTATATGTCAAAGAAAATATGTTGCTTAAGTTTTAAATTAATTTTGTATAGAGAACTATAATTCTGTTTGTAATCTCATGGTTCCCGGACATAAAATTGGCAAAGATGAAAATGGTGCAAAATAGATATATTTTGTATAAACAAATAAATGACTTATTAATAAAGTGAATAGATTGTCATTTCTTAAAATCTCTGTTCTAATTCAAAATGGTGGTGTAACGTGTATCGTCTCCTATTCCGGTCTTAGAATAGATGAAATAAATAAATAAATAAATGACTTAGGCTCTAGAGTTAAAAGAGCTGAGCCAACTCAAGCCCTAGGACTATTATGACACCAAAATTACTAGGTACTACTCTCCTCAAATTAGTCTGATTGGATCTACTCTTCTTAAACTTATCCAAGGACGATGGATCGTACAAGTGCATTAGTTATGAATAGACACCAAACTAACCAAATTATATGAACTCAAAACCCTTGACCTCAAGCCAAGGTCCTTGAATAGAAACCAACCAACTGATGTTTGGGTCAAGTTTTAGAGTATAGTACCTTAGTATCATCCATGAACACCATTAAAAGCCTACATGTTAGCTACTTACTAAATTTTTATACTCTCTTTATTATTTTTTTACATGTTTTCATCTAATGACTAGGTGTGGGTCTATAATGGAAGCAGATTTAGAGTGGGTGCATAGAGAGTCAAACCAAGGGTCGAGAGCCTCCACTAGTTTCGTGTCATTTTTGTCCCAACCGTAATTTGTACTTCGTTCTTTTTTGTGTATTTAAACTGAAGCTCTATTTTGGATATTGTAAATATATATGTATGTGTTTGATGTTTTGAAGTTCGCAAATCTCTAGTTTAAAAAAGCGAAAAAAATTTATCGTGTTTTACTCCATCAAGTCAACCCAAATCGCAATCTATGCTCCATACAACTAAAAAATTGGGTCATAACCAGACTAATCTTCTATGATAGGAATATGCATGCTTAGAAATCTGAACCATGATTTAAGAACTCCAATTGATTGAAGTAGCCGGTTAAGTTTAAATGGACCCCAAACATGTATTTGATGACCTAGGTTCATTAAGTTGAGCATGAGTTGAATTAGTAGTATACTCTCATATATGTGATTTTATATATGATTGATATTATGCTTGATAAAGCATGAATGTGAACTTTTGATTGAATTTAGTGCTCGTATGTTTTTAATGATCGAATTGTCAGCATGATTGAACTTATATTGTATGATGCATGAGCTAAGAATCCTACGTGATGTTTTGAGAAAGAGTATAGTCATAGAAAAGGTGTTAGACTAGTGTAGGACACAATGAAACACATGAACCATTATTGTAACGGCCTAGATCCACCACTAGCAGATATTGTCCTCTTTGAGTTTTTCTTTTTGGGTTTTCCCTCCAGTTTTAAAACGCGTCTGCTAGGGGAAGGTTTCCACACCCTTCTTATAAAGGGTGGTTTGTTCTCCTCCCCGACCAATGTGGGACATCACAATTATAATGCCCTAAAATGACCGAGTCAAGTACCACATACTTAAGAGCAACTTGAACTTAGCCTAGACTTCACTATCCTAGATTAATACCATGATTAGGCCGAGGTCACTCCCCTATCCTTATCAATGCTTTGTTGGGACTATAAGGAGTAGCTAGCTAATCTTAATAGTGAACTTACCTTGATTAGTGGGGGTTTACACGTGCACCTTGAAATTTGAGCTAGATTGGCCTCAATAGGGTAGAGCCTCGAGATCAAAACTTGATGAGTTTCGAACTCAATGAGATTAGAACTCGATAAGATTTGAGTGTGCTAGTACCGCATGCGAAAACAAACCAAAGTTTTCTAATAGAGCTCTTGCTTTGTAAACCAAGGTGAGGGACCACATGGGTACTCAGTAGTTGCTAGCACGAGGGTCTCTCTCTTAAAACTTTGCATGACATTATGGACCTACTTAAGTTATGTCATCTATTCTTTTGTAGATGAAAATTTGGTATTGATCGACTCCATTTACCTAATGAATCCTAACAAGCCATTAGTATTGGAACAAAAATGAAGTTACACAAGATCACAACATAGGCATAGATTAAAGACTAGCTAGTTCACCCGAGGCGTAACACCTGCGTCCAAATGAGTTATTAAATACTCGATTTTTACATTTTAAAGTTGAACTTTCATAATTTTATTGTAGCCACATAGGTCTAGTTTGATGATGAGATGAAAGAGAAAATTGCTTAGAAAAATTTCGGCTAAAAAAAAATTGGGAAATTTGGTTAAAATCAATTTCATTTTGACCTACTTTGCCTAACTAGGGGCTTGTTAGAACCCTAATTAGAGAGTTAATAAATGGGGAAAAGAAAGAATAAGAAAATGGAAAGAAAAAAGGGAGGGAAAAGAAAAGTTAGGGTTTTGGGAGAGAGTCAGAGAGAGAAAGTCGAAATCCGCTCCAAACAGCGGTTTGGAGTTGAAATCTAGTCGGAGTTCTTTCCCAAGAAATGTTTAGAAGATTGAGAATATCAATCTGAGCTTTCAATTTGTTCAAATCTATTAAGAATCGAGGAAAAACTAGGTTTTAGTTTTTATGTAGGTTGTTTTTGGAAAAAATTTGAACAAGATTCACGAAGGAACTGCAAGATTGATTAAGTTTTTAGTTTTTGACAATCTTTAAATGCGTTTATTTTAGTCTGTAGTTGATAATAAATGACAGAAAAATACATATGTGTCGGTGGGTTAAAATTTACGACTTTTGTGAAGAAATCATGTTGATAGGAATTATGTTGAAGAAAATATGAAAATCAAAAGAGTAATAGTGTTAGACTAAGCACCTAGGATCATGAGTGATAGTAAGAGGAGAAAGACTCGATGAGTCAAAACAGAGCAACTTGGAGCAAGAAGTCCGCGTTAAGCCACCTAGGAACCCAATAGACCTCCTCATCTCCCAGATATGACTAAGGTGAAGTTTATATTATGGATATGCTTACGTGATTGATAGGAATATCCCCCTAGCAAAGCATGCATGAGAAAGCTCTCAGTTAAGATTAGGACACTACAACTAGTGCAGTTTACATGTTGATCCAGGTTTATATGCTTCAATAGACCTTACACCCTAGGATCATGAGCGCCATTTGACCACAAAAGATTACTCGTGTTGATCTGGGCATCTTCAAACTCAAAATCGTAACGTGAAGTAGCAATTTGAGCCAAAGAGAAATTGAGCGGTCTACCAAGTTGATTTTAGGAGTGAACTCGAACTCGAGATCAAAGAAGGCTATTTGTGGGTAAGAACTTAAAACTTTTGAGGTAAAATTCTTTCAAACTCGAGATATGTAAAAATCAAACTAAACTGACAAGTCAAGTCGAAGTGATTGGTTTGACAAACTATGAGACGTGGAAGCGAACGTTAGCTAAAAGCAGAATCAAATAAATGATTAGTGGAAATCGAGGAAACTTACCCCTCATAACCAAGGTATTTAATTCAACCATCAAATTTGTCCAAAACGAGCGAAATGACACATACCTTTAAGGTTCTCGGTCTATTCAAAATTTTAAAAAATTTAAGAATCCATTAGACGTATGGTTTTTGAAATTAAATTTGTAATTTTTTTTTTTTTTTTTTAAGTTTAGAAAATTTAATAATATAGTTGATTTTGAAACAAATTGGCGTTACATGAAGATGAGGGCGTATAAAAGAAATAATCATATGCACAGCATTGCCACGATAGCTACCATAAGTCCTTTTCCTCCACTCAACCTGACAGCTCTCTTCTATACGGAAGGAATGCAAGCATCCCGAGTCTCTCACCAGTCCCCCCTTGGCCTTCGCCTCCCCCAAATCCCTATCCTCCCAAAATCTTCATCTTCACTCTGAGAACGAAATCCCCCATACCCGCCGGAATCACCCCCTTCACTCACCGGACCACAAGATTAATCCCCTCCGCCATGGCCAAGAAGCGGAAATCCATCGCTACCAGCCTCGACGAGGTAGATCGGACCATGTACGCCTCCTTTTGCAGTGCGGCCAACTCTCTCTCCCAGCTTTATACCCAGGCCATGAACCACCAGAAGCTTTCTTTCCAAGCCGGAGAACGTCACGCCATGGTCTGGAATTTCGTCTGTTTTTTCCCCCCCATTGAATCTTCCCCTGTTCCCATCCTTTCCCCCCCTTTCTGATTTTATCATGTTTTCCTGTCTCTCTTTTGTGTACTTGAAATTCATTCTATTCGACGTGGTTTGTGGTTGTCTGTATTGTCATCTGTATTTGTTTTGAGGCTTTATTTTTGCGATTTCGGGTAGTTTCATGTATTCTGAGAATTTAGGTAGTATATTTCGTACGTATTTCTGCTTAAAAATCTGAGCATTCGATTTTGAAATACGATGATAGTATTGATGCCCATATTCGTCTGTCTGTTTGGCCATTCTGCTTTCATCCTTGATTGTTTTGCCTTGTAGCATTTGTTTCTAGGTAGAGAATATATATCGTTCATACATCGCGATGACGATCTTTTTATGTTAAATTGCGGTAAAGGTAGAGAATATGTTTCTATGTTGTCCTTTTGTTTCGCTTTTGAGTATTTCGTGATTATCCTTCGTTATTAGGTGATGTTTGATGGTTGGCCTAGCAGAACAGGGTGCTGTTGTATTCGCTGTAAAAGGATGCAAGACATAGGTGAATGGATTTATAATGTGAAATGAAACCAATCCCTGATTTCGTGAATAGAAAATCTAGGTCTGTTTACAAAGCTTATTGGGGATAAGCCTACTGCTGGTACTTATAATTGAATGGTTGATTTGACACCTCCTCTTCAACCACCATTTTTTTTTTTTTTTTTTTTTTTTTAANTTTGAAATAATGAAAAATACTTATGCTCAGAAGATACAAATCTCCACAAAAGAATGAAAAGAAACAACTAAGAAGGATTACCTTTCAAAGAAGGACATACATTACAATCAAAATAATACTAAATCCTCTTCAAAAAAGAGCTTAAAATAATTATCGAAGCAAAACATCAAAATAAAGGTCAAGAATAAGCATGAGAAGAAACAACTAAGAAGGATTACAAAGAAGGATGTAAATAAAAATCAAAATAATACTAAATCCTCTTCAACAAAGAGCCTAAAATAATTATCCAACCAAAACATTGAATAAAAGTCCAGAATGATATGCTTCAAGCAAAAGAGACTGATGGAGGAAGGAAGAGATCTGACAATTGAGAACAATACTGTTTGCACATTAGATCTAAAGTCAAATTGTGAAAAGGAGAGAAGATATGATAATTGAGAACCAACTCAAATGGCTCCAATCGCACAAAACTATAAACCACCAGAATAAACAGCCCAGTAATCTTCCAGAAAGGCTTCATAAAATAATCGACAACCTTTTAACTCCTAAAGGAATAAAAAATTGAACATGAAAACTATCTTCAAGGAAACATGAACAATAAAAGAAAAAACAGCCCCAAAGCCTCTGGATTTGCAAGACGTAATTTTCATTGTTGGATAATGAAAATGAGTGAGTGAAACACAATTAGATTTTTAATTTGTGGTGTCTGAGGAGTAATTTCTTCCACGTGAATCCACAAACCTCAATAAAGGAATGAAATGTGGGAGGAATTGAAGAATACTTTGCTAATGATGTTGGAGATTGCAAAACATCAACTAAATTCATTTTATGAATAAAGAATGTTAAATGCTTCAACAAAAGAGTCTTTAATACAAAATTTATCGATCTTTGTATCAACTAACTATGCCTTAGATTTCTCACTGTCATACTAACATCAGATGCTTCATCAAATTTGATATATGAACAACGGAGAGGAGATAGGGTGCAGTTTAATTTTTCATACTCCCTAAATCATACCTGAAAGAGACAATTCAATACCCAATACAAGGGTCTCACTTGGTTAGGTGGGAAGTGGTCTCGAGGCCTTTGGAGGTTGAGGGTTTAGGCATTGGTAATTTGAGATTTCGTAGTGGGTTTCAATTGTCTATATGATTATAGAGTTTCTTTGGAGAACCAAATGCTTTATGGCATAGGATCATTGTTAGTACGTATGGTTGTGCCACAGCCTTTTTCAGTGGGTACCAAATAGTGTTTACAAGGAAATTTAAAATGCATTGAGGACTGACATAAAATTTAATAAAAGTACAAAATAGTATCTGCAGAGTCAATTCAAAATAGTTTATCAATCATACACAAAAACAACATTTAAAAGTAGTAAGATGACAAGAAAGGAAGACGACTCGATCTAAAGGGCACCTCCTGCAGTTGCACGGCTCCACACACTCCCACCGTCGACTGTGGTCTACACTTCATTTGAAAAATAATGAATAAGATGGGATGAGTATAAAATACTCCGTAAGCAGCCTACTTATAGGCTCTCGTTAGACTTAGCCCTTATAATGATTCCTTAAGCTATGTGCTCATATACTGACTCTAGCTTTAGCCATATTTTTAGTGTTTCCTTACTTGGACCTAATGCCCCTTTGTTCTCCTCGCTGTAGAAGGTACAAATTCCAACTCTTTGTTTGGGGCAAGTCTTGCTTGGAGAAATTAGTGACACTTTTTGGGGCTTTAATGGTACCTAGGATTTCTTTTTTGAAGACAAGTACTTTCCTTGGCTCATTTGTTTTGAATTATCTTGTCTCCCTTGTGTTGTTTGCTTTATGTGAGGTTGTATCGTTAAGCATTTGTTTCTTTTTATGTATCAATGAGAAATTTGATTATTGTTTTAAAAGCATAGGCAAGTTTGCAATATCTTCCTTAGTTTTATTGTTGCTTGTGTGATACATATCTTCACAAAAAGATGTTATTCTGTTTTATTGACATTTATTGCCTCACGTGATGCTGTTTTCAGGAGAAGCTTTATCAGTGGATGTTTAGACAACAAGAAGGTGGATCTAGAGTGACAACAGCTGATGTACTCAATTACATACGGGTGGGATGACATTTTTCTTTCATTTGCATCTTTGTTTGAACATTTGAGTCAGTTTGAGATTAGCTATTTCCAGATGGGCTTTTTTTGAATAGTTTCAAAAAAACTTACATCCTCCCTCTAGAGAAAAAGAGTACGACAGAACTTGAATACAAAATTACTGAAGAGGCACCTTGACTAGAGTTGATAACATAAGTTGAACACAATCTAGCTTTTTATGTAGGATAATTATATATTTCTATTGTCTAACCTGGACCCCTGGTCTATCTGGTATATTTTAAAGAAGAAACAAAAGAGCATAACCCAACAATGAAAATAAACTATGAAGAAGGAAATAAAAAACAATCCAAATGATAAAATCCAGCGAAAGGCTTTGGTAGAGAGTTCCAAGTTGAGGCCAAGAGACAGGCAGCTGCAAAACTTTTGAATCAACAAATTAATAACAAAGAGAACAAACTTAGAGATGAGACTGATTTTTCTCACCTTCCATGCAAGCCATTCATATGTTTCGAGTGCACCCTGATAACCTCCTACTGGGCTTATATGAAATTCATTCAAAAGCCAAGGAGTGGTGGGGGAAAAAATGGAATGTTCCATCCTTTGTAGCATAACAAATTCCCACACAAGGAATACCCACTTGTGGTTGAATATCCATCTAGCAAGGTTTTGTTTAGCTTGCATTCAAGATGTTGTCTTTTGGACATCGACAAAAATTGTTGTAATTAGCCCCTCTACCAAACTCTAGAAGCCAAATTCCAAGGCCAGTGGAAGATTGAACAACATACCTTTGATTGCCGCTCCTCATCCTTTTTTTTTTCTTCCATTTCTCTTCCTCCCATCACCTAACCTATCCTTTCCCTACCTCTTTATGTTCTGTCGTCGCCACGCCATTTCTATAGAGTTGGTGAGTTGTACCTATAACCTTTATTTTTGCATATGGTATGAAAATGACATGGGTTTTGTGAGGACATAAAGAACAAGCAGAAAAGTCTCCTTTTGTCTCTCATTTGTTTTGGATTAGAAACTCTTTTGATTGAACTGTTGCAAAATTCGATGCACTCATCTTTCGTAATCTAGTTACAGTTGTCTCCGAACTATTTGTTTGGCCATGTTTAGATCTCCTCAAGGATAGAAACTTGAATGTGTAGTTTGGCCACCTTCTAGAGGTAGAAAGAAATTGTAAGTACCCGTTGTTGAAAAGAGAGGTTGGTAGTTTTATGGAGAAATCTTATAAAGGTTAAATATACTCCTACTTCATACGAAAATCAGCCACCTCCATCATTTGCCTTTTATTGTTACAAATCATGTTGAAGAACAAGAAATGTTACCGTTGGAACTAGTCAACGATAATTAACTCCTCTGAAGTTACACAGTAAGTGATACAAAAGAGGAGATGTTTTTACATTTTAGGTGATGAAAGAAAAAGAAGTGAAAATGAACTTCAATTCTATCTTGGTGGTTTCCAAATTGCTAGCTCACAACTCTTGAAAGGATATTCATATTGCTCTAGTGAAAATGTTCTTGTGTTTTAAGCAATTGGTCAACATTTTGGAGATTGGGTCAGTATCTCTTCCTAGACTTCTAGTTTTATTGATTGTACTACTCCTAGAATCCAAGTTTGAAACTTTCTCTTCATTTTAAGGATATTATCTTTTAGATCCTCCAAGCACCGATCATTGGGACTTGTCAATTTTTAATTTTTTAAGTTCAGTGATTCTCTTTTGGCTGAAAGCTTTACTTTGCCATTTGAACATTTTATGACCAAAGATGTTGAGTTGAATTCTTCTCTTTTGTATGATTAGCTACAGAAGTTAGTTGGTCTTTTTCATCATGATGACCTTTAGGTTATGCAACATTCTACCGATAATGTTTGAACTTCTTAGTCGTCTATCCAGGTTTCCATTGTTTTCAATCCTACACTTCATGTCTCTAAAATAAAAAATAGACTTGTTGAAGCTACCATCTCCATTATACTTGGAAGAAAGACTACTCTGTTATCCATTTAATGCTTGGTATTTCACGTTCTTCACCGATTATTGATTCCACTTTCAAATCTTCTGCCCCATCTAGCAACACCATTACTTGCAACTCCTTCAGACATTAGGGTAGAATCATTCCTCCCATTTGATACAAATCTTTTTCTATTTTTTTATTTGTAATTTGATTTCTGTTAGATGCCTTTGAGGTGTTGCCATCTTTTAGGACAGATTCTCTTGCTTGCATCACTATAGCTGAAGAACTAATAGCCCCTTGACTTGAGCCACTTTTCGAAGTTGGACTAGAAGTAGCCCTTGAATTACTCGTCTTCTCATCGTTTAAACCATACGGTCATTTTCAATTAACTAGGACATTATCATCTTTGCCATAAGGCCCAGAGGGAAGGTGATGCTCATCTTGTGAATTGGAAAGGTGTTCTCTTGGTGGTTTGGGCATTCAACAAAGATCTATGAACTTATGAACTGATGGTATAAGGTTATTAGTACTGACTATCAACTTGCACGTCTGGATGGTGTTCTTATGCTAGCTCTAGAAGCCATATAGTCACCATTTTGAAATTGAAATATTTCTTAACTCAAAGTTTGTGTAAATAGCTGGAAATGGTTCTCATGTGAAATTTTAGAATGATTCATGGTATGAGCAAGCCACCTACATTTCTTCCATATGAGATAATGGAAGCGTTTGGTGGAATTTCAGTTTTAGGAGAGCACTTAATTTTAAAGAATGCCTAAATTTGGTTGAGTGATTTGGTCTTTCCCAGCCCTTTTTTCTTGTAGATGAGAGACTTTGGTTACTTGATGTGTTGGGGAGTCTCGTAGTTCAATCCCTACACAATCTTAATAAAGGAGAGGAAGTCTTCAAATTCATTCCGTAAGTTGATTTTGAAAATCAAGTGTCATAAAGAAATTCAAAATAGTGTTGGTCTTCTATGTTGTCCAAAGAAGGAAAACCACATTTTTTGGATTATACAATAATTTATTGACATATCTTTATTTATTTGGATGCATGTCTTGCCTCATGAGAATCAAAATAGGTAATACTCTCATGCTGAGGGTGTTTGGTAAGAAGGTGGAGATTGAAGAGATTTGTAAGGTAAGTCTTTGTGTCTTAGAGGGTTTTGTTGAATCAAAGTCAGGTGGCATGAGTGAGATAGTTTTGTTGGGTGCATTGTTTAGAGGTCAAATGGTGACCCATTCTTCAGATGGTAGAGAACGATCAATGCTTTGTGTTGGGTTCAAGTGGTGTGGAACTCAATTCGTAATTGTTACGTAGTGGCATTAGAAACCTTTAATACAAGAATGTCTCTTTTTTTTTTTTTTGAAAGGCAAGGATCGAGTGGGGTGGGGATTTTGTAGGGATGCGCTTGAAAGGTTTATCACAAAGCTATCTTATAGACACTTGTGATCATAATGATGGGTATGAAGTCCTTAACCTTCACTCCCCTCTCTTTCTTGGGAATGAGGCAAAAAAAAGTATAATTTTGAGATCTTGCAAGAATGCCCCTCTAAAAAAAAAATCCTTGAACACCTTTCAAGGTCAAGCCTTAATGCCCTCCAAATTATCTTGAATGAAACCCATAAAAATTCTCTTAGGGTCGATGTGCTTTATTCCTATCGCACTCAAAGACAACATTTCTTATTTCTTCCCACGAGAAAGGACCATCTAGAATCAACTTTTCAGCCTTTGAGTTGGGGGACCAATCTAAAACTTCAACAAAGGGCCTATTGCTAGCACTAGGTCATATAATCAAGAGAAAAGTGGAAGTATTTTCTCCTAAATTTCCACCTTCCCCCAACCAGCTCCCTGATCATTCTCAAAAGAATCAATAAGATTCTTCTTCTACCATTCACCAAACAGTGGAAAAATGCCATATTGTTGTCCCCATCATTGGCTCACCTAACTTTAGCTTTATTTGTGGCCTTTGTTTTTTCAATTTGGGGGTAGGGTGGGTGGAGGGTTGATGGCCCTCTTATTCCTAAGGGGAGAAAGGACTGTTTGGAGAAGCTGGGAGGCCTCTTTGGTCTATGTAGGGAGCATTGGTGTTTGGTTGAAAACTTTAATGTGATGAGGTACTTGTCGGAAATGTGTAATGGGAAAAAGTCTTGAAATTTACGAGGGGCTTCCTTAGTCTTATTAAGTAGTGTGTTAGGTTTCCCCCTAGTGACTGGAAAGTTTACTTGGTTGAATGGAAAAGAAGGGGTAGTGAGTTGGAGGCTTGATAGATTTTTGTGGACTAAAGGCTAGTTGGATTCCTTTCCTAATCCTAAATAGGTATTGGGCCTGAGGTTTGCATTTGGTCGTTGGCATGTCAATCTTGATTCTAAGAGGATTTCTTGTGTTCGAGTCCATTTAGGTTTGAGAATATTTGGCTGTCCGACCCTCATTTTAAAGCGTCCATCTTGTTGGGATGGAGTGTTAGGATAGAAGGAAAGTGTAAGGTTTTCAGCTCTTGAATAAGCTTAGGACCCCTAAAGGAATCCTGAAGGATGAGAATCTTGCAATTTGTGGTGATATTAAGAAAAGTAAAATGGATATTTTGGAAGGATTTGGGCGTAAGATAGGTTGGAGGAGATGGGGAACCTGACGAGGGAGTTGAGGGTTGATAGAGGAGAATTTGTAGTTTTTATTAGGAAGGAGGATACTAGGTTGAGACAAAAGTCGAAGGTTAAATGGGCTAAAGAGGGAAAGGAAAACTCCTCCCTCGTACCACAAAAGAATTCTAATGATGGGAACTTTGCAATTTTTGGTGATATTTTGAAGAGGAAAATAGAGATTGTGGAAAGGATTAGGCTGTTAGATAGGTTGGAGAAGGTGGGGAACTTGATGACGGAGTTGAGGATGGAAAAGAGGAGAATCTGTAGTTTTTATTAGAAGGGAGGGTACTAGCTTGAAAAAGTGAGCCAAAGAGTGAGATGAAAACTCCTCCTACTTCCACATCATGGCGAGAGGGAGGAACAAGAATTAGTTCTTGGAGAAGGACAATGGAGTGGTTGTGAAGGAGGGCAGGGAGGTTGAGGACCGTTTCTTTCTTCTTTAATCTTTATGCACCTCCACCAACCCTTTGACCTTTCTTGGAAGGGATAGACTGGTGCCCCATTTTGGGAAAGGATTGGGTTGAGTTAGAGGCCCCTATTTATTTTGGAGGAAATTTGTGTGGTATTTGGCTTTTATGGGAATAGGTCCCATAGGCTAGATGGATTTATTATGGCTTTTTCTTAATATAATTGGTGAATGTATCAAAGAGGATGTGTGGAAAGTTTTTTGTGACTTTTGTATGAGTCGTTTTCAACGCTGGGGTGAGTAAGACTTATGTGTGCCTTATCCCTAAGAAAGAGAATCTAACAAGGTGAAAGACTTTAGGCCTATTAGCCTAGTTACAAGCTACTGCTTAAACCTGGGTGGATAGATTGAGGAAAGTCCTTATAGCACTATTTCCATTTATCAAACCGCCTTCATTGCGAAAAGGAAAATCTTAGACAAAGTGTTGATTGCTAATGAAGTCATGGATGATTATAGGCAAAGAAAGAAAGGAGAAAGTGGTGATTTTCAAGATTGATTTTGGAAGAGCTAATGACCATGTGTGGATTGGCACTTCTTAGATAAGGTCTGGGAAAGAAAGGTTTTAAGTTTATATGGAGCATGGATGTGGAATTGCATTAGGTTTGCAAATTTTCCATCTTTGCTAATAGGAAACCTAGAGGGAAGATTTTTACTTCTAAGGAGCTCATCAAGGGGATCCTCTCTTGCCCTTTCTCTTCATCCTAGTTGTGGACATTTTTAGTAGGCTTGTATCGTTAGGTGTGGAGAAGGGGATTGTTGAGGGCTTTAAGAGGTAGGTAAGGAGTTCGTTCACTTGTCTCGCCTTTAGTTTGCTAATCACTTCCTATTATTATGTTCGAGGAAGGATAATTTCTTTGTAAATCATAATGGTTTCTTATTGTTCTTTGAAGTGATTTTCTATCCCTAAGACTAGTAGGGGCAAAAGTTTAGTCATAGACGTGAATTGCGGCCCTTCTAAGATAAGTGTTTGGGTGTCCATGGTTAGTTGTGAGGTGAGCCACCTTCCATCTAAGAAGTATCTTGGGCTTTTGCTTGGTCGTAAATGAGGAGCTAGGTGTTTTGGAATTCTGTCTTAGATAAGATCCAGAAACAATTGTCTACTTGGAGGAAGGTTTCTTTCCCCAAGGAGGAAGGCTCACTTTTATCGAGTTAGTTTTGGGTGAGGTTTCATTTATTTATTATCGCTACTCAAGGTTCTAGTCTTCGTTAGAGGGAGAATAGAGAGAGTTCTGAGCAATTTCTTGTAAAGAAGGGTTGAGGTGGGTGGGTGGGTCTCATCTTGTCAACTGGGAATTGGTGGTTAAGCTTGTGGAGTTGCATGGTCTAGAGTTTGGGAAATTAAGGTTATGTAATGGGGCTTTGTTGGCAAAATGGTTGTGATGTTTCTTTTGGATACTTTTGGCATAAAGTTATTGTAAGTAGGTATGATTTGTGTCACGGTCGAACATTTTCAACTGTGTGACATCATGATTTTGACATGCACATGACAAGCCTTAAGGAGAACCCCAAGCCCCATATACATTTTTCATCTGACTTTGTGGCTTTGTCAGACCTTAGGCGAGGTTTTCCTTTGCCAACCCACAAATAATGCAAAATCTAGGCTTATTTGGCCACACACGCCTCGTATGCGAGCATATTCAATTGTCTGTGACTTTATTTGGCCGGTCTCTACAATAGGCCAAGTTGCCAAAGTCTCTCATATGCAACGTTGCATCTTATTTTATCATCTTGGTTCCCAACAATACGGTCTACGTATTATGATGTCATTCTAAGTCCTAGGATGTCATCAACCATCGTTGCCTGCTCGAACATACTATTGAGAACTGACCATGTGTCGTTCATGTCATCAGACATTTTTCAACATTCATCCATCCAGGTTCTATCATGGCATTGGATCCTCCCATGTCCATGCTAAATCACTTTCGGATTCTGTATTGGTTAGTAAGTGCATATACAAACCTCCGACACATGGGTGAGGGCACAATGTCAAAACACCCATGTAGTCTGACATTGTCCTTGAAAGACCCATTTCAAAGGAAGTCGCTCGAGATACTTGTCTCACAATGCTTGCCCACACTGACACATGTATGTGTCATAGGGTAGCTTGCTTAGGCCACGGGGCCTAGGGGTGGTGGAGAGCTGACACCATGCCTTTCCTTGAGGCATTTTTAGCCTGGTAGGAGTATACATGATTTTGGTAAATGGTCATACGGTCTTGTGGGGTGTCCATCCAATGTTTGATTGACGCCAAATTTGGCAAGGTTTCATCTTTCGTATGGACGGACTTAACTCGAGAGCCGCATGCCCAAACTCCTTCGAGAACTCCAACTTTTGAGGTTTAGGCCTGAGACCCTATTTGGTCCTTTATCAAGCTTATCTTTTCCCTCTTGTCTACTTGTTGCATCCATCTTTCATATGCCTCATCTTGGTTTCACATGGTCGGATGGATGCCACTTGAAGGTCGCTGCCTTATCTGTCTCTGTGTGAGGGTTACAACCTACTCTCTTCCTAGGATGATTGTGACATTTCCCCCACTTAAACTAGTTATCGTCATTGATGACTTTCTTGAAGACACAATCACACCATGGATTGTGGCAATCTCTACACCCTTTTGTGTGGGTTGCTGTTTGTGGTGCCAATAGTCCTGCAAATCACCTCTAAACAATCTAATTCCTCTAGGCTTCCTTATTTTTCTCCATTTATTAGATGTTTTGTTGGGGTATTGTTGTGAGTGTGTAATTTTGCGTGGATTGTTGGTTAATAAGCTACTCTGTGCGTCCGCAATTATATTGTATTTTGGGTAAGAAGGTGCATTATGTGGCATCTATTCTATTTTCTGATCCTTTCTTTTCGTTGTGGGGTTTCAACGCCCTCTTATTGATACGAATCACTTGTTACGGAATTGACAATTGCACTGTGTCTTTGAATTTGATGGTTGAATTCGTTTAGGTATGTTTAGCTTTGAATAGAGATTGTTTCATTTTGGTGGACGAAGTGTTTCGTTTTGTGGCACACTAGTTTCTTTTTCATTTTGTTACTTGGTTTGAGCAGAATAATAGGCCCCTTTAGAGAGGTTGAGCGGTCTTGTGATGTGGTTTGGGAGGTGACAAGACTTCATGTGTTTTGTGGGTTTTAGATATTCGACCTTTTTTGTAATTATGAGCTTGGTTTGATTTTGTTGGATTGGAGCATTTTTGTAGTCAGTTCTTGGACTCCTTTTTGTTGTTCGGCTTGTTGTGTGCTTTTATTTTTCTTTCATTTTGCTCAATAAAATCTTTGTTTCGAAAACATTTTTTGGGATCACATATATACTAGTTGTATCATTTAACTTTTTGGAATAAATAGTTTAGTTAATCGAGGGGTATTTTGAGAAAGTATGAAAATTGTTCTTACTATGCTTCTTGGTAGTGCGATTTCAAAACCCTGCCAAGTTTTTGGTGGAGGAATGCTATTGACCAGGGATTTTGATACCTTGTACTTTTTTTGTTTACTCGTGTTGGAGTTTACTTTCTTTCCTTCTTTTCTTTCTTTTGTTATTTTAGTTACAAACTAGCTTATTGGTGGCAAACTGAAGAATGTTATTTATGTAACTCCTTGGTTTATGTCCTGGGGGTTGGATTCCCCTCTGATTCTGTTTGTTTTCCATAAAATAAAAGTTGTATAGTAGTGATGATGCTGCAGTAGATAAAACTTGAATCCGAGAAATGAGTAGTGATAATATTCTGAAACTGCAGTATTAACTTTACCTTGTAGATGTCAGTCTTTTGGTTGCTTGAACACCCTCCCCTTCAGAAAGGAAGGACATAGGCAAATTACTAATGAAAATAAAAATGATTAGTGATAAATTTGGAATTAATAAAAATGATTAGTGAAATTTTTTTCCGAATTAACAATATTTAGGGGTTCAAACCTTTAACTTCTTAGTTGAGGATACATGTCAACTACCGTTAGGCTATACTCGCTTCAGCCTAAAACAACCATTATTATCCTTAGTCTTTTACTACAAGTTTCAATCATGTGTAACTTGAGCTTGAACACCCATTTTGGAGGGACATAGGAAATGAATTACATAAAATTCTTCTCTTTGGGAGAGAAATTGTTGAATAAGATGTTAGCATTTGTAATAGAGTTCAATGGATTGCTCGTAGAGAAATTAAAAAATATATATGAACAGCTGTAGTTTGTGTTTGTGAGAGAGTTTAATGAATTAAGCGAAGGTCTTGCCTGATTTTCTCTTTAACTGATCTGAGTTTTCTGAATTCGAAACTTGCAGAATGAGTTGGATTACTGTGGAGAAGAACCGTCGATGTCCCCAAGAGTCGCAGTCCACCAACAACAACAGCATGTTCAACCAACAATGCAGTTTACAAACTCGAGCTTTCCTGCTTCATCAGGTCTTTGTGGGCAAGCAACCACCGGACAAGGAAGTCGAACAGAGCACTCTGATAATCATTCCAAAAGTTCAGTCTTCTCAAACGCACTGTCAAGCCCCATTCGTCGGAGTTTACAACAGTATCACATTGCTCAGGAAGCTCACTACCCGAACAATGGGATGTCGGGAGAAAACGGAGCTCCTCGAAACAACGATCCCAACTTTCTTCAGCACCAGAATGTGGACCCTAATTCAATCAGCTCTAATGACTCATCCATGGACATGCATGCCGATAGTCCTGCACATGACTCACGTTACTAATTTGGAAGACTGCCAAACAGGTGCTATGTTATGTGAGGCAGGTGAGAACATGCATGATTTCCTAGCTCTACCAATGGCCTTTACTTTCTTTGTTGGAAATTCTTTAGGTCTTCTATCTGTAAAGGGTTTCTTTATATAGAACCTTAAAAAAAATAACTTGAAATTGCCAATACCGTTGTTTTTTTACGTATATCATGTTGTTTCAAACAGAGGTTTGCTCCCCTTTTTTCGAATTCAATACTATCTCTGTAGATTGGCGAAGTGTGTGGATCTTCAAAAAGCTAGGTCATGATAATTTGAAGAGTCACACCACAATATAATGAAGTTTGCTGTGAAGTGGGCGACTGATTTAAAGTCGTTGAAAGTGAAACATAAATTGTTTATTTGAAAAGGAAATTGTGATATGAAAATAATAAATGAATTCTATGGATAACAAAGCGATGATGAAAATGACCCTTTTTTTTTTTGTCTGATTTTGATAGAAAATTCAAAGAAGCAAAGCTTTATGGAAAGTATAAATTGTGCTTACTAATTATTTGAGTCTAAGGTTTAATTTATTTAATGAAATTAAAATTGGAAGGAAATTTCGAAGAAAGATAATCAAACTTTGGTTTCATCCAATTGAGTTGCTTTTAATTGTTGCATTATTTTCTCCTTCTCTCCGGTTTTTATGCACATTAACTCCACACATCAAACTCTAATAGAAGATAAAAATATAAATATTGCCATAATTGTCTTAGTCTAAGGTTTAATTTGATTGAGTGTATCCTTTTCTATGGGTTAGATGTTGCTGTCATAGGGTTAGGCTTTAACATGGTATGTACAAATAACTCGGCGTGAACAGGAAAAGGTTCATGTCTCGAGATTACGTGGATGGATGGGTGGATGTTTGGAAGGTCTCAAATATTAATCAATCCTATGGATAGACTCTTTATAAATATGTAGAAATGAAGTGAAGAAAAATGACATATCAATGCTTGAAGTGACATCATGAAGTATTAGTGCAACTTGAAAGTTCTCGGTTGGCATAGTCTTTGTATCATGACTCAATATTTTATTATGAGTCGTGACTTAAAACGATACATGAATGAAATGAAAACATTTGAAAACGCAATAAAGCAAACTCATTTATTTCAACGACAATAAAAACAGTTAAACAGTTTGGAAACAAAATATGAAAATTCAAATACAAAATAAAGATTGGACTGACGCCCCGGGACAACGCATTCCTCTATGAGAATCCCCATCTCTGATTACGTCCGCCCTTGACCAACCCTCGCGCTCCTGAAAAAGGAAAACATAGCAAGGATGAGTATAAAAATTATACTCAGTAAGCCACCTACTTATACGCTCTCATCGCATCCTAAGATTAACAAAATTTCCAGTCTCCTAATTGGCTCTAGGACGTCTGGTTCTGGTCTTAGTTCCTTGGGACTTGCTCCTCAAAGCTTCACTAGTTCTCCGTCCTTTCATTTGATACCTAAGAGTTCCTTGTGTTGAGCTGTAATGACCGGTTTCTCTCTATGAGGCGCTACCTCTGTCGGGCTATCTGAGACTACATGGTATCTAGCCTAGGGGGTGTGCTAAGTACCTCTTAAGCCCATATAGTCTCCCTATGGGGGACGCGACCCAACCCATTTCCATGCAGCTAATGAGCTATATGATGTGGTGGGTACATTTCCCATGCGAAATGGCTAGGAGCAATAAGAACTAATTAGGAACCCTTGACCCTCCCACGAAGTTATAAATATCGTTCACACAACTAGCAGCCTAAGAACGCTCCTAAGGTACTTCGTTGTTGTGGTAATCTGTTAGGTTCCTAGGGGAGCTAGGTCTAGACTAAGTGACTTGTCACTTCTAACCACAAATCCCTAGACTTATCATCATAATGGGTCATGGAAAATAACAGAGTCTGCATGCAACCGTCATCTAACATCATCATACACAATTCATGAAAATTAGACACACACACTCAATGGGGCGATGGCCTCCATCAAGCACCTGAAACACAGAATTCACGCTCAACGGGGCGAAGTCATCCATCAAGCACCCAGAACGCGGAGTACACAATTCCAACATGAATTAAATATATACATACGTATAGCGAAAATTTAAAGCATGATTGCAACACTCAGATAATTCACCCAATACATTCACGTTCATTGCAATCAAATGACCTAATTTCAATCATAGAAAGCTACCACTTAAGGCAAATAACTGGCATGCATGCAATCCAAGCGAATCCTACAAGTATTTCTTCCTAAATACCGGGTGGTGACTTACTTGGTTTGACGCGTGCCAGTTTGCTAGTGTTTCTATGCCCGTAAGGTGTCCAAAAATATTGATTTTCCTCCGTTAGGTCCCTATTCACATTAAAACATTGTTAGAATTGGAGTCGGGACGAAAATCAGGCAAATAGAAGGCAAACAGACGAAAACGGGTCTCTCACGCACCAACCACGCGCCCTCACGCACGTGGAAGGACATCAGTCGTAGGTGGCACGAGTGACTGCCACGCACAGACTGCTTTTGTGTAGTCACGGGTCAGGCAGTCCAGTTCGAGTCGGATCAGCCAGGAGTTCGATTTGGTTTGCAAATGACATGTGTTGTCGTTCTGCTGGAGCTGCGTTGCTCTAGCCGACGCTCGACTCGTGTCCTCCGTCGGCCAAGCCACACTTCACAGCCCGTCGGTCGACACGTGGCTGCCGGATTTTTTTTTCTCTCCTGTGATCCGTAGCTCGAACCATTTCCCAATTAGTCATTTTCTCATTTTCATATCTTTTGATCCGAAATCTAGATTGATATGGTTTCTTCGGCAAAGTTTTAGATCGTGTTACAAGCTACGTTCTGTAATTTTTTTTGTAATTTTTTTCTTAACCACAGGATGAGTTATGAGCGTCGGAATTTCTTACCGTTCTTGGACGATTCTCGAATTTTCAACTCCGGTCACATTTTTCAGCCGAGTTTCTTCACAGATTTGGAAGAACAACCTCCCTATTTGAACATAAGATAAGGTTAGATCTAGAATCATTAAGGAGGATCTTAGATCTGAAGAAGATTAATCAAGAACCTACCTCGTGAACTCTCGAATCTTAGACAGAGCATCGACCTTGCGAGCCTATCAGTCCTCCTCTGGCGTCTGAAGGTGGATTCCATGGGTGGTTTCTGATGAGATCTCCAACGGCTCCTTTTGTTTTAAGAATGAGAAATAGAATTGGGATCAAAGGTGTGTATTGTCATTGATATTCATAACGTTTATATAGGATACAAGCTATCAACTAATACCTACCAATAACGAAAATATAAACTAATTAAATATTGGGAATAAAATAAAAATATATTACTAATCAAATCATACAGGAAAGAATATTAGCTAATTATGAATATCTTAGATATATTTCATAACTAATTATTATAATATATTCTCCAAATATTATATCTCAACACTCCCCCTCAAGTTAGAGAGTGTATGTCAATCACATCCAACTTGTCTTTACGAGTGTAGGTCAATAACATCCAACTTGTCTTTCAGAAAATAGAGAGTGTAGGTGAATAACACTCAACTTGTCGTTGAAAAAATAGAGAGTGTAGGTCAATAATACTTTTGTCTTCTCAGTAGTGAACATATCCGTCAAGTTAACTCTAAACAAGTATTTGCTGATGATATGGACACGTTGGTTTATTTTTTATACTTTCAAAAAATTATTGAATTTCCAAAAAAGATGCAAAACCAAAAAATAGATCGCCTTTTATTAGTTTGCATTTTTAGACTTCTCAAGAAACTATTGAATTCCCAAAAAGATGCAAAACTCAGAAATAGACCGCCTTTGATGTATCTCATAATTTGAAGAGCTGCTTCTTGATTTATGCATAAATGATTTACTCTAGGATTGGTAATTTATTCTATTTAATTTGATTGGAACAAGTGAATATCCTGGCTGATCAGAGTGATGAATATAATAAGGATGTGTTAAATAAACATCCGAAATTTTGAAGTTAGATAATAACACCAAGATCGGTGCTCTGGATCATTTGAGAGGTTGTGAAAGAAAACACGAACATCTTGAATATGCCACCTTTGAGCTTGGTGAGAAATTTGAAGATGCTTATAACGTATTCTTGATATTGGATGATCGAGAATAGTTTGCCAAATGCCAACCATAGTTCTCGGTCTAGTAGAATGATTGAGATTTGGAAGCAATGGCGATGGTTTGAAAGTTGTGGTTGTTGTGATACTCGATTGGACTTATCACGATAAAACTTATTACGATAGATGATCGGCGGCTGTAAACGCTTCACTGATTAAGTTAGGGTTTGGCTTTGGCTCTGATACCAAACCCTAACTCAAAATGAAATTTTGATATTTAAGAATTCTAAGATCGGTGCTCTGATAATATGTTAAGAATGAGAAATATAAGTGGGGTCAAAGGTATGTAATTGATATTCATAACGTTTAAATAGGATACTAATACCTACAAATAAGAAAAATATAAACTAATTAAATATTGATAATAAAATAAATCAAATCATAAAAGAAAAAATATTAGCTCATTACGAATATCTAAGATATATTCCATAACGAATTATTATAATATATTCTTCAAATATTATATCTCAACATTTTGTTTTCTCTCAACTTTTATCTCTAACCCTCGGTAAACGGAATGGGAGACCTTGGACCTCTATAATGGCTGACACATGTGCCCCTCTGTTGACCTGGCTAATTTTTTTTCTTCGACGTTACACTTCGCCTGTTTATCTCGATATGCATTATATTAGCCTAATAAGTTCTTATTTGCATAGTTATGCTACACTAAAATCACAAGAAGAGTTGAAATCACTCAATAAGCTTTGGTTGAGCATTTTAAGATTATTTGGACCCAAAGGATGGTCCAAGCACATCTTTGTGAAGTTCTATATAGAAGCGTATGAATCATGTTGTTGAGAATTAAGATGATGAGAAACGATGCAACGTTATGTGTTGATATTGGTCGACCTGAAGTAGAGTCAAGTCAACTAGATTCATGAATAAAGAGAAAAATTTACGTACAACCGATGTGTATGGTCAAGTGTACTTGTGTTGAAGATGAAGTGAGGTATGGTTGAGAATGAAAAAAAACTTCACTCAAAACTCAAGGAAACCACAAAGAAAGCAGAAAGTAACCCGACAATATGATGCCGCTAGACTTCGTCATCTCCTCAAACTTGGTGTTAGATAGGTTTCTATATTATGACGTGGGATACATCATTCTTCATTATTGGCGTTTTTGTTAAAATGAGTGAATTTTATCTCGTAGTATTATATTTTCAACTCTGTGTGATCAACTTTTTAAATGATAGACATATTGAATTAGGCATAAAAGTTATCATCATTCATGCAAACCAAAAATAAAATAAAGTTTACAAACGGAAATTCATAACTCATTGCATACGATTATTCTATAAAATGATAATTTTTTTCACTTTACAAATATTTAAAGTGAGATTAAATATTTCATGGTTCAGTTTTATACAAACTTATTATATAAGATACTCCCGCTTACCTAAACAGTTTGAATCAAATCATTTTTAACAATTACAAGTGAGTCGAGGATAAAACATCCAACATGATCCATATATTATGAACCATTTATGTTATTTCTTCAACGTAATCATTTTCTATGTCAACCACATTCTTAGACTAATTATCTTAAATTATTATATAATGGATAATGTAATATCGTAAATAAAATAATAAAATTTTATTTATTATTAAAAAAAGTAAATTATTAACAATGAGGTTTTAAGCATAAATCTTAGTAAATATTACATTTCAATTCCTTCTAATGCATTTAATATTGGAAAATAAATAGTTTGAATCGTTAGTATTTAAGTTTTTCAAACTCAACAATTTAAATGCTGACGTGATATTTGTTTTTTATTAAAAATATAAAATATTTTAATTTTCTTTTTCTTTTATTTTTCTCTCCCTTCCTCCCAGAGTGAAAGTCGTGGGTCCGCCTATTTAAGGAATGAGCATAGATTTATAATCAAATAATACTCTCTCCATTGGTACGAGACCTTTTAAATAAGCTCAAAGCAAAACCATGAAAGCTTATGTTTGAAGTGGACAATATCATACCATTGTGGAGAGTCGTGTTCATCTAACATGGTATCAGAGTCATGCCCTAAACTTAGTCATGCCAATAGATTGGTAAATCCTCAAATGTCGAACAAAGGACTCCAAAAGAAAAAGAGTCGAGCCTCCTCGAAGGCATAGTAAAAAATGACTAAGACTCCAAAAGAAAAAGGAGTCGAGCCTCAATTAAGGGAAGGCATGTTTGACTCGAGGGGAGGTGTTGGATGATGAAAGTCCTACATCGGCTAATTTAGGGAATGATCATGGATTTATAATCAAAAAATACTTTCTCCATTAGTACGAGGCTTTTTGGAGAAACCCAAAACAAAATCATCCAACAATTTCTACCTTCTCCTTCCATCCTTTCATCCTCTTTCATCCATTATTGTGGTGCACGTCATTGTCGCCATTGTTCATTATCATCTTCGTTTTCTTCTTCTCTTTTCCTCTTATACCCTTATTCTTGCATTAAAAAAAATCAAAATCTACGTAACGAACCTATCAACATCAAAGGAGATTTTTCATTTCGTTCATATCGAAACTAAGAGCAAATCCCCCTCGTTTTAATCTAAATCGAAAGAAAATAAAAAAGGTCAACACAATTACAGTTCACGACACAATAGTGATAAGGTGTTGAGACGTAAATACAATCAAGAAAGAAGCATGATGTATGATAGAAGCATTAATAGCGGAGGAGTTAAGTAGAAGATTGCTATCATTGGGTACAATACAGAGATGTATTTGTGGGTTCAATAATTAAATTAATACCCTCACCACAACGTCTGCGTTCTAACTAAATAAACAAAATCATACATACACACAGCTGTTGAACTGTTCGAGAATTGGTCATTTTGTTTACGGTTCGAGAATTGAAATGAAACCTCAGACCGGGTCACTCTCTACCTCCTACGCGCCAACGAAGACCCAGCTGTATGACTTGCCACGTGTCACATTTCCTCTATTAATTATTATTCTTGTTAGTAAATAGTAAACCGGTCGCCTGCTTTCCAGCCAGCACCAGCAGCCTCTTTTGCCCAAATGCTTGCTTACGTGTCGCTTACGTAGCTGATTCCACGTCACGCTCCCCCCCCCCCCCCAAANTAGTTAGTATATTATAGAAACTCAAATTTGGCTAAGAGAGTGTCTCGACGTGTAACACTAGGATATATGAATGAATCAAGATCACATCTAAATGAGAGCGTTTTTTAAGATATGATGACTAAGAAATGTTTAAAGGAAATGAAAGTTATTATCTATATTGACAAGGTGTGTACCTTCCTTTTTCGTGACTCAATAATAGGAACTTTATAATTAAGCGTGCTTTATTTCGAGTAATTCTATATTGGGTAACTTCCTAGGAATTTCCATGACCATGTCACAGTATGTAAATAAATGTCGGGGCCATCAAGAGTCAAATACAGATTCCGAATATTAAGAAATATTAAGAACCGTAAACATGCACGGAATGTCATCATCCATACAACGATGTCTTACCTTTATTTGAAAAATAAGAAATACTTATGGCATGCCCTTGGGCTTGTGTATTTAAATAAATACTCGGTAAGTAACCTCACTGTTGGGATGAGGGAGTCAATCACATGCAATATGGTGGAACCTATCCTTTCATAAAAAAAACATCATGGGATGCCCTTGGGCTCTAGCTTTCCAACATGGACAAGGTTGGATGTGTAGTATTTCCCTGCACACAACCCACATAAGCCCACCAGGCAAGATCATATACATACTCCCTAGACTTGACTCGTCATGCTAGTGCACAATCACGCTACCAAATACCACGAAGGGAAAGTGTAACGACTCGAAATTTTCTACTTAATTTAAGGTCGCTACTATATACGTACCATAAACATTAAATGCGGAAGACTTCATTAAAATTCCATAAAACATAACTTTTATCTTAAAAGAGAGCCATAGACTTACGTGTTTCGAAAACATCTTTAAAACGACACAACTAAAGACTAAATAAAATGAATAAGGGTTTAAGTTAAAAACATCCTAGTCTAGCCTAAGTCTAAGAAAACAAATACTACTACCCTATGCATGTGTCATGATCTCGAGTTGCGATGCCGTCGTCAGCCGTACAGGAATGCCTTGCCTTAACCTAAAAAAGTAAAGTAAAGTAGCACGAGGCTTGAGTATTTCTAGAATACTCAGTAAGTGACCCCCATCAGGGTTATGCAACAATCACATGCAATGAAATGATGGGACCTATCTTTCGTTTCGTTTTCCCTACGATGTAATCCTAACCTTAACGTTTCATGAACGTATCTTACTTCTATCATTACATTTCGTTTTGTGCATCCTTCTCGTATCCTATCTCAAACATATCCTTGAGCACATCGTACCATAATTATTATCATACAAACCACATATAATAACATAGCATAACATATAGGAAGTATATCGATCCACAGACAATTCACACATATCAATATATATGACACGTGCAGAACCACAGGGCACGTGTCAACATCAAATATAACCATGCCGATAGTAAGGTCACTTACCTGG